>NC_064774.1:1838448-1985392 GCF_011397635.1 Epinephelus fuscoguttatus
TGGACCAGTTTAATAAGGAGGACACAAAAAGAGCTGGAAATAAAAGTCCCCCCAAAATAAAAAAGGCCTTTGAAAATGAAAAATAAATTAAAGCTGCAAGCAGCGTTGGCCGGGACCTCGGCCTCTCGCTGCCGGCCTCCAGCTCACGTAGACAATGTGAATGAGCCTCTCCATAAGAGTCCAAATGTCGATAAAACAAGCAATGTCAATAGAACACAAGGTCATTTTTGACAATGAACCCATGACTTGGGAGTAGAACTTTGATGGCTTCTGAAAACCAAACTACTGATGACATCAATCAATCAATCAATTTTATGTATAAAGCCCAATATCACAAATCACAATTTGCCTCACAGGGCTTTACAGCATACGACATCCCTCTGTCCTTATGACCCTCACAGCAGATAAGGAAAAACTCCCTTTAACAGGGGAAAAAAACAGTAGAAACCTCAGGAAGAGCAACTGAGGAGGGATCCCTCTTCCAGGACGACAGACGTGCAATAGATGTCGTACAGAACAGATCAGCATAATACATTAACGGTAATATGTATGACACAATGAGACAAAAAAGGAGACAGAGAAAGAGAGAGATGCAGGACAGAAGATAATGTTAATAGCTTACAACAACATTAATGAAAGTAATAATATTATAATTATAATTCTGACTATTGTGGTACAATATGATAAGTATATATTAATATCTGACAGTATACTTATGGGACAATTATCATATTATAATCATATTGAGGTTTGCAAGACATTGTTGCAAATAAAATAAAATAAAATAAATGCTATGTTAGTGTTGATATGGATGTCTGGGGGCTGTGGCTATATAACTACTAAAAAAATATTGTGTGTGTGTGTGTGTGTGTGTGTGTAACTGTGTAGTTAAAAATTGCAAATTATGAGCTGCAGGTTGCTGCAAGGTTACATTACTGTTTTCTCCAATCTCTCTCTCTCTCTCTCTCTCTCTCTCTCTCTCTCTCTCTCTCTGTCTCATTGTGTCATATGGATTACTGTTACATACACCCACAATGAATATTTGGTATGTATAATTTGTACGAGTTGGTTGAAAGATTTAAGCAAAAAAAAAAAAAGTAGAAAAAACTATTAATATTTAATATTTTTATGGTTGTTTTTCAACAAGGACAAAAAAAAGTCCTGAACGGGAAAGGTGTCAGTTTTGTTGAAAAATTGAAACTGCCCCAAAAAATAATAATGCATCAAAATTGGTGCTGTTATTTATCATTCACATATCACAGACTGTGATAAATAGAAAAAAAAAATCCATCCAACATTTATTATATAGAAGGTAAATCATAATTCATACTGGAGACTCTGCTCTCTGTCTGTGGAAACAACAAATGTTTGACACATATTATTAGTCCTTGTAAAGACCAGAGGTAACATTACAACAAGTCCTCCAACCCATACGACCACACTGATCCTATGTTCCTACCCTCTAATACGACCCACAGGAGTGTTTCCTAAATTAGTGCTCCTACCAGTGTGGTTACGTTTAGGAAAAGAATCATGGTTTGGCGGTGACCTCCCTACATGGACTTAGTTGCTCCTCCATTGTGTCATGTGACTTCCTCCTCTGGTCCCGTCATAATCACTACAGCAGCTGGAGGTCACAGCCGACACTGAACATAAATGTGGGTCATAATAACCTCAGACAAACTTCTGTTCCACTCTATCTATCAACTGTTATACCTACCTACCTACGCATCTACAAACCTTTCTAAAACAAAAAATATATAAACTGTATTGGAGTAACCAGTCTTTGTAAACAAACGTGCACTAGCATATCACAGACAGTTCAAATATCTCATGGTGGAGCTTCATGAAAACCTCCTGAGTAATGTTGTGCTCCACTGTGAGACGACTTTCAAAAGGCAAAAAGCTCCCTCATGTTTTTCAACAGTCTCTTACTTTGTGTCTGAGGGTCCAGCTTCATTACTGAAGGTTAGAGGAAGATCTTTACTGTGGTCACTCTTCAAAGACAGCTGACAGCTGGACACTGGAGACTCTGATCTGTCCCCGTCTGCCTCCAAATCAGCCATCTTCCCAAATCTGAGAGAACTGTAACACACATACACAGTGTGTTTGAATTATTGAAGTATTTAACATCACACAGACTGGTGGTGATTCTTAAACTAACATGTGTACAGATGTGAAGCCCTGACTGTATCTGACTGATCTTTAATGAAAGCTGTTGTCTTGTATCAAACATGAAGCTCATAGTCAGACACAGTTTATTCAGCCTGTGTAGTTGAGGGGACAGGTCAAACTGATATGATGCTGATTTACAGGAGAATTCATGTCAAATGGAGGTTGAACCATGAACATAAACTACAGGTCGCCTGTAAAGCATTTTAATAAATCAATCTATCAGAATTAAAACAACTGGAGACTGAGAACAAACTGATATATGAGTCTGATTATATTTGAATAAATCACCATCATATCTGACAGGATGTGAGTGTTTCTGTGACTTCCTGTACAGACTGAAGGCTGCTGGAAACTCTCCAGGCGAGGCGCACTTCATCTCCAACGAGCCTAAAGTTTAGGGAGTGTCCGTGCACTGATCTGATCTGAGGGCGGAAACCAAAACTCAGTGTAACAAAGAGCACGGAGAGCTGACTGTACACTCAACATCTTCCTATCCAACAAAACTGCACCTCACGTGATGCTTCCTGATGTTTTATATGTAAATGTGTGCGTTTGTTTAACTTGTTCTTGGTCTCCAAACAGATCATGGCTCTGTCTCAAGCCCCTGTTTGTCATATATCAGTTCAGGAAGGACCCAAATGCAGAGCAGCAGGCAGGTTGAGGATTTAAACAGGTAAACCAGCTTTGGACCAAGCAAGTGCCCTTTTGAAAGTTAGTTGTTTTTTTTTTTTACAGTGTACTGTATGTGGCCCATGTTGACATGATCATCAATCAATCCTCGATTAAAAGCGTGTAATAATAATGCCCCCCAAAGCACCCCTTGTCTCTGTTGTGAAGTAGCCTGTCTCATACAGCGCCAAACAGCTGAGCCTAAATTAGCATGCGTATTAGCTAAATATTTAGTTTCACCCAGAACATTTAGATTTAACATTTAGATTTAGATTTACCATTTAGATTTAACATTTAGCCTAAATCAACCCGCTGCCCACCTGCTTAGCAAGCTAGACGCTAGCCAAAATCAATAATGGATATAACGTGATGACCACCACACAACCAATGTCAATTGGTTGTGTGCCCTTAGTTTTCACTGAGCACCTGCCCCTAAAATGTCTGTGCACGCCACTGTCAGACAGTCTCCATTTTGAGGTTGAAAGTGAACAGGGTGTGGCTGAGCATGGTAGATGACGCAGGTTCTTTCTACCTTGCTAAATAGGCGGCACTGTCCGACCCCACTCTCCCCTACAACAGACTAAACAATGACTCAGAATAAAAATCAGCTGATTAATCAATAATGACAGTAATCATTATTTTTATAGTATTAACACTCACCGTGTCTCAGACGACCTGTATTCCTCTGACTGCTCTGTCCAGTTTAAAATGGAGTCTGAACACACTGACTTTAGACTCTCAGTGTTCCCTCCTGTTGGCACCTACTTCCTTTATTCATAGGAATTTTGTTTTGTCACACAGAGTTGCCTGAGACTCGTCCGTCCAGTTTAATCAAACAAGATCACTCTACATTCTCTCTGTTCACTTCACAGTGGCAGGACTATCATACAGTTTGTAGACATGCACCAAGCAAGGAAAATATAAAAGAAGCAAAGGTCATGATGTCAGTGACAGCGTTCAATGAGCCAGACTTTGGTGTCAGTTCTGTTGGAGTCACACTATAATCCATCACGTCTTTGTTGTTTCAGCTTTGACTGAAAAATCCTTCCACCAGATTAAAAGCACACCTCACGTGATGCTTCCTGATGTTTTATATCTAAATGTGTGCGTTTGTTTAGCTTGTTCTTGGTCTCCAAACAGATCACGGCTCTGTCTCAAGCCCCTGTTTGTCATATATCAGTTCAGGAAGGACCCAAATGCAGAGCAGCAGGCAGGTTGAAGGTTTAAACAGGAAACCAGCTTTGGACCAAGCAAGTTTTGAAAGTTAGTTGTTTTTTTTACAGTGTACTGTATGTGGCCCATGTTGACATGATCATCAATCAATCCTCGATTAAAAGCGTATAATAATAATGCCCCAAAAAGCACCCCCCCACCACCACCGCACGCACGTGCACACACACACACACACACACACACACACACACACACACACACACACAGAACTGATGCTGCAGCTTCAACGTCTCTGGATCATCAGGACACAGCTGATCCTCTCATGTCCACCATCTGATGAGAGAAGAAGACAAGAGAAGTTATAAAGCAGCTGTCAGTCAGTGATGCAGCACATCCAGTATAAAGACCAGTAGGGACTTCCTGTTCACAGCAGAGTGGAGCAGCTGTGTAGCGTAGTCGGCTTCCTTCCAGCTCTCATGTTAACGTGTTGGAGTGAACACACTGAGCTGGAAGCTCACAGACCTGCAGAGACTTTGGGCATCAAGTCTGTTTACTCTGCAGATTTCACTCAAGTACACAGTGTAAATAAACTGCTGAGAGTCCTGAACGCATCATGGCTGCACAAACAGAGGGATTCACTTTAATGATGGATTTACTGAGTCTGTTAGAACAAATGACTGATGGACAGATATATCATGTTAAATGTTCTACATGTTCATCCAAAGACTGAACAGCAACACATCAGCTGTGATTACTGGACTTCAGCAGAGCTTCTGCTCTGTATAAAGAACACATGGTTACTAAATGTAATGATGGTTCTATAAAATAAGAGCCAGTGATTTGTAGGCTTCAGTCAGACTGATCTCAGAGCTGTGACAAAGATGAAGACAACAAACACTTTAAAGAGGACATATTATGCTCATTAACAGCTTCATATTTGGATTCTGGGTTTCTACTAGAACCTGTTTACATGCTTTAATGTTCAAACTAGAATTACCGCCTCATAGTTGTATGCCTTATAAAGAAATCTTAGCTTCAGTAGAAAAAGCCGTTGAACACAGGGTATTCACAACAGTCTGAAGTCTGAGTTTTTTTTTGTGATCAACTTTTTATTTCATTTGATTTGATTTAGAAATTACCAAACAGTTCATACAGATAATGAAGTATTGCATATACAACGTGCAAACAATAACACCACAGTCCACAGTGATACAAGACAGGACAAGGACATAGAGTACAAAAACAAGAAAAGAAAGAGAGAAAAACAAAACAAAAAAAAGGAGAAAAAACAAACAAACAAACAAACAAACAAACAAAAAATAAATAAAATAAAATAAAAATTAAAAAAAAAACAACAAAAAAAAATAAACAAGCAAAAGGGGAGAGGGGGAAAGCTTTGAGGAAGGGGATTAGAGCCATTTTATAAGCGGAAGGATCCTCCATTATCCAAGATATTCTATGTATGTTGTCTTAGTTATGAACTCAATAGTGCTTTGATCTGCTCTCTTACTTGTTCCAGAACTGCTACATTCTCCTGTTTGGCACCATGTATTTTTGCAACTGAGATCTCCAAGTATAAAATATCCACAAACGATGTAAGCCATTGTGGGATGTTAAGTATCTGAGGTTGTTTCCATCTGATTGCTATCAATTTTTTTGCTGCAGTGATGCCGGCTAGGAGAATGCGGCGGTTAGGAACTGAAAGATGACATTCAGAATCATCATTTAACAAAATCAGTGTAGGTGTAAAGGGTAGAGTTTTTCCAATAGTGGTAGACAACAGCGATAAAACTGATCGCCAGAAGGCATTGATTTCAGTACAGTCCCACATTATATGAAGGTATGTGCCTGGGGTTCCCAGAGAACAATATGTACAGTTGGGTGAGTGGTTGGGAGAGAACTTGGCCAGCTTTTGTGGAGTGAGATGGGTTCTCATAACGTAATTGTAATGGATCATTTGATGGTCTGGGTTCCTGGAGGAGAGTCGGATGTTAGACCATACCCTAGACCAGTTAATGTTAGTTTGTTTTAAATCATTTGCCCAGGTATTGCATATTGATAGTTGCTGTGTGAGAGACTGTCTAAGTAAACCATACAATTTGGATACCAGCTTGCGATGAGAACCTGACGTATACAGTCTGTGTAGAGAGGGAATGTCCATTTTTGTGCCCCAGGGAACCCCATAAGCACTGAGGGCAGATCTCAGCTGTAAATAAAAAAAGAAAGTGGTGCCTGGAAGATTGAACATTTGTTTCAGTTCCTGAAATGTCCGTAGTCTATTCTCATATATGATATCTGACAAAATATGGATGTCCTTTCCTGACCAGCTGGAGAAGGAAATAGGTTTACCGCTTATTGTAATAGAGTGATTGTTGAATAGTGGGACATAGGGGTGGAATTTAGGAGGCGGTATAGTTTCCCCAACCGACCGCCAAACTGAAAGCAAATTGGAGATAATCGGTCCGAATTTGTCCGAAAGATTTTTTTGAGGGATATTGGAATAGATGACATCCTCTAAACGATGCGGATTAACTCTGGACTCCTCGATGGCTCGCCAGGCATTTACCATCCCGGGGTTTAGCCATGAACGCAGAGCACGCAAGGTAAAGGACCAAAAATAGTATTTAAAATTTGGTAGATTTTGGCCGCCTGTGTCCCTTGCTCTTTGAAGAGTAGCATATTTAATTCTAGGAGTTTTGTTGCTCCAGATAAATTTGTTAATAATCGAGTGTAATCTATCCCAATAACCAGCTGGAGGAGAGAGCGGCAACATGGAGCTGTAAAAGTTTATCCTTGGCATAACAGTCATTTTAATTACAGAAAAACGAGCTTGAATCGATTGCGGAATTGTGGACCACCTTTCCAAATCAGCTGTTATTATGTTAAGTGTATTGCCATAATTGTCTGTGATGATTTTTGTAATAGTGGGGAAAATATTCAATCCAAGATATCGGAACTGTTTGACTATAGGAATGTTTGTAATAGACCTGACGGATGCTGCTGTGTTATTTAATGGTAGCAGGGCTGACTTAGACAGATTAATTTTGTAGCCCGAGATGTCTCCAAATACAGCAAAAGTGTTTAATATCACCGGAAACTGAGTAGTGATGTCATTAACAAAAAGAAGCAAATCATCGGCATACAACGAAAGGTGATGATTAGTGTTATAAACATTGATTGGATCATGGGTGAGATGTATCAGCTGGGCGAGTGGTTCTAGTGAGAGGGCAAACAATAATGGACTGAGCGGGCAGCCCTGTCTGGTACCCCTAGTGATGGAAAAGCTGTCTGATAAGGTGCCACCAACTAGGATTCTAGCAGTAGGATTGAAATATAATACTTTAATCATAGATATATAATGTGTACCAAAACCCATGTGGTGGAGAACCTGCCATAGATAGTGCCATTCCAGGCAGTCAAACGCCTTCTCAGCGTCTACTGATAAAACAGCGCATGGTGTTGAAATACAGGAGGCACCCTCTATGATGTGGAGAAGACGGCGGACATTATCAGAGGCAAGCTGAGATTTTATAAAGCCAGTCTGGTCATGGTGCACCAAATCGGTTATCAATGGGTCCAATCTCCTAGCCAGGACTTTAGCAAATAGCTTGACTTCAGTATTTAGAAGTGACAATGGTCGATAATTGCCACAGGCCAATGGGTCCTTATCTTTCTTCAATATAAGTGAGATTACTGCAGTGTTTATATCTCTAGAGAAGGAACCTCTTTGGACTGAGAATTGAATCATATCCAGTAATAAGGGGCCTAATTGTGACCAAAATGTAAGGTATAACTCAGGGGGGATACCATCAAGCCCAGGTGATTTGCCTATCTTCATTACCATGAGTGCATCCTTAAGTTCAGCAAGTGATATGGGAGTGTCAAGCTGCTCTGCAGACTCTTGAGTTATGTGAGATAGGTTGGCTTTAGCAAGGAAGGCTGCCACTTTCGAATTGTCAGGGAGTAAGTCTGTGCAGTACAACCTGGAGAAAAAATTGGCGAAGGCTGCAGTAATATCGGCAGGTTTGCTGCATGAGTTGCCCTGTTGGTCTATGATGTGAGAAATGGTAGACAGATTTTCATTCTTGCGTAATTGTTGTGCCAATAGGCGGCTAGGACGTGCTCCATTAAAATAAAAATTGCAGCGTGATCTGTGAATCATAAATTCTGTTCTGTGTCTGAGAATAGAATTTAATTCCATCCTAGTTAGCTCTCTCTCTTGCTGTAATTGTGAAGAGGAGGCGCTATGGAGCTTGTTTTCAATCGAAGATAGTTTCTTCTCCAATCTATTAATTTCCTGTTGACGGGTTTTGTTTAATTTAGAGGCAAAAGAAATAGAAACTGATCTAATACAACCTTTAATGGACTCCCAGAGCACTCTCGGGTCATCAACCGATCCTTTGTTAAAGCCAATAAATTCTGTCAATTGTGTTTCCATGTAAGCAATAAACTGGTCATTTTGTAATAGAGTAGTGTTGAATCGCCACCTAGTAGCTCTGGGGCTCCAAAGGGATATTTATCTGTGTAAAAACAGCATTGTGATCTGAAAAGGTAATTGGAATGTGTACAGAGTTATACACTTCCCAGAGAAAATCTTTGAAATGAAGATGTAATCTATCCTTGAAAAGGATTTGTGACGTGCAGAAAAAAAGAGTAATCTCGGGAAGATGGATTGATCAAACGCCAGGTGTCAATAACAGATACATCCCTGGCCCATCTATGAACTAGGGAGGTGGTTAATCGTTGCTCTCTTAGTTCATTTGGGCTAGTTCTGTCCATTTTATGGTCCCATACAGCATTAAAGTCACCACCAACAATCAGATGAAACTCAGAGAGGTCCAACAATGTGAGGGTGAGGTAGTTAAAAAAATCTTGGTCGTACACATTAGGAGCATAGACTGAGACAAAGGCTAATTTTGTGTTACCCAACATTGTCTTAACAAATGCAATTCTACCCTCTCCATCATGCCCTCTGTCCAAGATAGATAAGGTCAGGTTACGACTACCAACAATAAGCACACCCCTACCTTTCCTATGGTAAGACGACGATGCTAAAATCTGCTTATTGCTGAAACGAGAAACATCCTCTTTAAGAAGATGAGATTCCTGAATAAAGGCAATATCAATTTTTTTCCTATGTAATAGATCCAGACAATTTATTCTCTTATTAGGGAGATTGAGACCGTGAGCGTTCAGAGATAATATATTTATTCTACCCATCAATCAGCTAAGACATCACAATGATCTAAACAATAAACAAAAATCCCTAAATAAGAAAGGCTATAAGCCTGGATAAGTGCTAGGATACAGTAGAGCCACCATCTCAATCCGTACTTGTTTCCCCTCTGAACAAACAAAAAGAAAACAAACAAAACAAAAACAAGATGAAAAACAAACCGATAAAACAAGACAATAAAAAGAGCAGGGAAAAAAAAGGGAAGAAAAAAAAAGAACCCCACACCCCCCTCCAACAGCTCCAACGACAAATGTACAATCCTTACGAAAAGGAGTCCCCAGCAAAACCCACCTCCCCCTTTGCAACACCTATTTAATTTTATATGAGGGAGGAACAAAACAAAACAACTTCCATGGGAGTAGATCGCTGTCCATTTCAGACTGAAGACAATTAACATTTTGCTCTATCCAGTGGCAGAGACAGGCGTGTATAAGCGAACTACATTCCCCACAATCCGCGTCGTGTCGCGTAATACTTGCATCACAAGAAAAAAATCAAAACAAAACCAGGCATGGCTTAAGTTTACCGATTACCGGTGTTATGTGTTTCTGGAGTAAAAATAACTATGCATGTAGTCTGTCAATACAAGTCCACTGCCAAATTAAGCAAATATATACCTAACAAAATGTCTTCTTAAAAAAGTGAGGGGAAAAAAGGAAAAAGAAGAAGAAGAAAGTGCAGAGGTGATGGGGGACCTTGCATCAGCAACTTGTTGAGTGCTCAGCCCATTTGTCCTGTGGCACAGTCTTACCCTTCATTTGGCTAGGTTGTTCAGAAAGACCTCCGCTTTAGATGGATCATCAAAGACGTTGTGCTGGTGGCCCTTTGTGAGCTTGATCGATGCCGGATACAACAGGAATGCTTGGAAACCTGCTTGCCGGGCTTGCTCCATGACTGGATAGCAAGCTCTGCGTCTCCCTCTGGTGAGTGCGCTGAAGTCCGGAGAGCAGCGGACCACATTGCTGGTGCTGGTCGCTCCCATCGGTAAGTCCCTCATAGCCTTTAAGATTCGATTCCTGTCCGTGTAGCGTAAGCACTGCGCGATGAACACTCTGGGCTTGGAGCCTCCCCGTGGGGGGCCGATGCGATGTGCTCGCATGATTTCGAGTGGGGGGTCCGCTAAGGAGGGGCACCACTGGCAGAGCTGTTTCATGAGGTACTGTTGAGCATTTGGCCCTTCAACCCCCTCGGGTAATCCGTGGAAACATATGTTGTTACGGCGGCTCCGGTCCTCCAGGTCCGCCAGTTTTAGTTGAATTGCCGACGTTGTGTCGGAGAGTGAGGCTGCGGTCCGCTCCAATGTCTCAGTGCGTTTCAATAAAGCAGAGTGGTCAGATTGTAGAGCCTGAGTTTCTACTTTCAGAGAGGAGAGCTCAGATTGTAGAGAATCAAATCTCTTCTCCATGCGTGCAAAGTGTTCTTTATTGCTGTTCTCAGACCGAGCAAAATGTTTTTCCAAGGCCGCGTCTATCAATGACTTCACTAAACCCACATCTCAATGCCCGGCAGTAGATGAACTGGTGATCAGGTGTGTGAAAAAGTGTATAAATCAAAAAGTTTGGGGGTAGGTTTGCAGGAGGGAATCACTGTGCGGCCATCTTGCTCTTTGTCGCCTCTGTTAACTGTTAAAATAATCACTGAGGTCTGAGGTCTGAGGTCTGAAGTCTGAGGTTTTTGTTCACAGGGATTACTTTTACATACATTTACCTCATTATCTGAAACTTTGGCCACATTTAATACCAACATCCTTCATTGTAACACTATGGGCTATATAAAACACACACACACACACACACACACACACACACACACACACACACACACACACACACACACACACAGAAACAGGAAAGCATAACAGGTCCCCTGTTATCAAGGTCAGATTTGATGGTGTGACAGTTTGATGAAGGAGGACAGCTGTCTCTATACATGTTGTGATGCTGTCAGCTGTAATCCAGCTTCACTTCCTGTAGACATGAACACAACAACAGTCGTCTTCACATAATTTTTTTATTTTTTTTTTTCCTATTTGTCTGCATTGGTCTTCGTAGCTTAGCGCCACAAAAGGGTGTAAGCTTCTTGTGAAGATTGATGCACTGTTAATCTTGCAGTCAAGTATTTTATACCCATAATGCGTGGTTGTGACCATCACCCACCCTCCCTGGAGACTAGCCTAACAGCCTTTATTGGAAAAACTTCCTAATATGAGCCAGAGAGGGCCGTGATACACCAAAGTGTGTCAGGGGGAAAGTAAGGAAACAAGCAAGGGGGAGGGGGCAGGTGCTTAAGTCCTGAGTTATATAGTGACAGTGCATGCGGAGAAGAAGGAGGAAAAACAAACAAACAAATAAACAAACAAACAAAACAAAACAAAAAAAACAGGGGAGAAACAGGCAGTGTAGCTGATGTATTGTGGCCTTGAGGTGGTTGTGCTCCATACAGATTATCAAAAATAAACATATACATGTCTACTATACTGTACTGAAAAACAAAAACAAAAGAGAAGTCTATACTGAACACCAAAAATGTGAGAGTCTTGGTGGAGGGGGAAAGCCTGATTGCAGAGAAGAGTTGCCAGCGCGGTGTGGTAGGTTTGAGAAGCAAGTGGGCCCCTTTGGAGTGATCCCATCGGTTCTTTGAGATGCGTCACGGAGCTGAAGTATCGAATGTGCATGTGTGTATTTTAACCCTCCCAATGTGTTTATGAAAACCATCACCAGGGACCAGGGCCAGCCCTGCGGGGGAAGGGGGGCGGTATGGCACCCCAAGACCACAGGAGCGCCCAGACCCCAAGACCAGGGAGCCGCAGAGGCCGCAGGACACCACGCAGGCCCAAGGACCCGGGGCAGCAATGGCCAGCACCCCCAGAGAGCCAGAGACACACCCCAGACAGGCGGGGCAGGAGGGCCCGCCCACCCACACCCGACGCGGAAATAAATACCACAGCCGGTCAGGAGGCAGAACCCTGGCAGGAACCCACAGAGCCCCCAGGGCGCCACCCGGCCCACCCACCACAGGGCCATGGGAACCCCCAAACACCGGGAACCCAGCAACACCACCATGATGTAAATGGGCTCCCTGGGTCCAACCCCCAGCCCAGGAGGGCCGGGCCCCACGAGCCACGCCATGCTTATCTACAGTGTGTGTAAACCCACCACCCCCCCTCTTACTATGATTCTCCGATCCCTGATGGAGAAACATTAACCATACACCGTGAGTGTGAATGTGAGTGCCCATAAGTGTGATGTGGTGCATTAAAACTGAGGGACATAGGAGACAGGTGGGGGCAAGGCTGATGGCTACAGCACACTGCTGTCCTGCAGCCCGTGCAGCCATAAGGTACCTGGAACCTGTTCCCATCTGTCCCACAAGATGTAGGTGTATGTGGTGCTTTAAAATTGGAGAACAGATAAGAATGGACCGGGGGGCAGCATGGAGGGCTACCGGACACCACTGTCCCATAGCCTGCCCCATCATGAAGCCCCCCAATCCATCAGTGGTCTGCACCTCGAAGAGTGAATGTATGTGGTGCATTAAAACTGTGGAATGTGTGGTGAGTGAACTAAATGTGGTTTAGGAGGCCAGGCCAGTGTAGGCCCGGCCCGAGGGCTGGAGGGATGGATGGGAGGGGCTAGAAGGTGGTGCGAACCAGACCCCGGTGCCGCGAGGCCCCCAGCGCCCATGGACAGCAGGCCAGGCGGGCCCCAAGGAAACCCAACGGGCCCCCACCCAACCCCACCCCCCAAGCAACTGCAGCGTCAGGCCCCAGCAATGGTCCCGACCTGGGCCACACCGCCCGCAGCAAATCGACCCCCCAGCAGAAGGACGAGGTGCGCCACCAGGGTGCACGGACGACGGGCCCCACCCAGCCCCCCCGAACCCCGATGCACAGGAGCACAGGCCAACCCACAACCCCGCCAGTACCCCCCCAGACCGCTACAGACCCAAAGCCGGACCCCCAGCCCATCCGACCTGCCCCCCACCGCCGGCCGCACACAAACGGGCAGGCCCACACTGCGCAGCACCAGAACACCCCCGGCGGGCAGCACCCAGCCCCCACACCAGGCCCCCCAGCCCGGGGGAGGACCCCGGACCCGCCCGAGGCCGGGAGAGAGGAGCAGGGAGGGACGGGGAGAGGGGGGAGGGAGGAGGGAGGGGGAACGGCATGGAAAGGAATCATGGAAAAAAAATAGTTAATTTGGGGTAGAATTTTCATTTTAACTGTGGCTATTCGTCCCAGGAGAGAGATGGGAAGATTATTCCAGCGCTTCAGGTCACCACAGATCTTATCTAGCAGCGGGCTAAAGTTCAGGTGGACCAGGTCTGATAGTTTCAGTGAAATATTTATGCCTAGATATCTTATGTTGCCCACAGGGAGAGAAAATTTTTGGTCTGCAGGATTCCAAGAGTTCTCCGTTATTGGCAGTATTGTCGATTTGGACCAGTTGATGGAGTAGTCCAAAAGTTTAGAAAAATTTGTTATGAGATTAAATACTTCATGGAAAGACGATTTCAGTTCTTGTAGATAAAGTAAAATGTCGTCGGCATATAGATTAATTTTATGCTCTGAATTGGTGGAATGGATACCTATGATCTTGCTGTTCTGACGGACTGCCATAGCCAATGGTTCGATGAATATTGCAAACAGTAGAGGTGAGTGGGCACCCTTGTCTGGTTCCTCTCTGCAAAATGAAGCTTTTAGATGTGATCCCGTTGGTGGTGACTGTGGCCTTAGGGGAATTATATAAGGCTGATACCCACTGGATAAATGACTCTCCAAAGCCAAATCCACTCAGGGTGGCAAATAGGAAGGACCAGTTGACCTTGTCGAAGGCTTTTTCTGCATCAAGTGACAGAATAATTGCTTTTGTATTAACGCGTTGTACTTTACTTATCAGATTAAGAACTCTTCTGACATTATTACTTGAGTGTCTGCCATTAATGAAGCTCGTTTGATCATTATGAATTATTGATGCGATTATTTTCTCCAGTCTAGAAGCAAGTGCCTTTGAGATAATTTTGATATCACTGTTGACTAGTGATAGAGGACGGTAGCTAGAAGGAAGTGTGGAGTCTTTGTCTGGCTTTAGTAATAATTTGATTGCTGCTGTATTCATGTGAGGTCTTATACCTCCGTTCTTTTTGATCTCTGTCACTGTCCTGATGAAAAGTGGTGCTAATATTTTCCAGAAATGTTTTATAAATTCGGCAGGAAAGCCGTCTGGTCCTGGAGCCTTACCTGTTGGCATTTTGTCTAATGCGCTCTGCAGGTCATTAATAGTCAGGGGGGCGTCTAACATATTTCTGTGTTCCGTGGATAACTGAGGTAAATTTAGGTTATCGAGAAAAGCCTGAATATCTTCTGGGTTTGGATTGTTTACTGTTGAATATAAGTTATGGTAGAAAGAATAGAAAATCTGATTGATCTCCTGAGGAGATTGTGTGTAATTTCCAGATGGCCCCTGGATTGTTGGTATCAGAGATTTTTCTTTATTGCGTTGAAGCTGATTAGCCAAAAATTTTCCTGATTTGTTACTGTGTTCAAAATTATTATATCTTAGTTGCTGTATGATAAATTCAGTTTTCTTTGATAGAATATTGTCCAGTTGCGATTTTGTACACTGTAATTGGGTCCATACTTGATCACTTGGATTGTTTGCATATTCCTGTGTTAGTTGTTTAATTTTTTCCTCAATGTTTTTTTCTGCTTGCAATTCCTGTTTCTTCTTGTAGGAGGAGTATGATATAATTTTTCCTCTGATCACTGCCTTCCCAGTTTCCCATATTAAAGATGGAGATAAAGTTGGAGAGTCATTGTCTTCAAGAAAGTTTGCCCACTCTCGTCTCACCATTTTGTCAAAGTCTGGGTCTTTAAGTAAAGAGATATTAAAGCGCCATGTTGGGGGCCGTTTATGGATGGTTTCTGTTTGCAGATTGAGTGATATTGGTGCATGGTCGCTGATAATGATCGGGTGTATTTTTGTGGCAATTTTTTGTGAGATGGAGTTATTTAAGAGAAAAAAAGTCAATTCTTGAAAATGAGCGATGCACAGGAGAGAAGAAAGTATATTCCCTCTTCGATGGGTATTTGAGTCTCCAGCCATCGCCAAGCCCAAAATCATCCATATATTCCTGTATTACCTTAGCCGATTGTGATTGCTTTGTGTGTACTGAGTTACTAGATCGGTTTAATGAAGCATTTAGGACTGTGTTAAAGTCTCCTCCAATTATAGTTGTCGAGCTGTCTGATAGGTTAGATAGTAGAGAGAAGACTGTGTGAAAGAAGGCTGGATCATCATTATTAGGGGCATACTAACGATTGTATATAATTTGTTAAAGATTGTTGCCTGAATAATGATGTAGCGGCCTTCTGGGTCTGTTACCGCGCTGTTTAAAGTAAATGGTAGTCTCTTGTGGACCATGATAGAGACACCTCTTTGTCTGTTGTTATAGCAGGATGAAAAAATTTGATTAAAATTTGGATCTTTAAGAGATTTTTCTTCTGACTTTAGCAAGTGGGTTTCTTGTAGGAGAAAAATATCTGTTTTCAATTTTGTGACAAAGTCCATCACTTTAATTTTTTTCGCCTGTGAGCGGATGCCATGTACGTTCCAGGAAACCAAGTTTAGGTGTGACATTGACAAAGTGGGGGTTTTATCATACTGTGTGTGGGTATGGAGAATGATCTGTGTGTGTTTCTATGTGAGTTTCTATCTGCGTGGATTTTGCATGAGTATATGTAATTGTTAAGTGTATGTATTACAGTCAACCGATGTGTCATGGTGAAGCATCGCAGAGTTATGGAGCAGAGCATTAAAATATATACAAGCATGTTCAACAACCAGAAGCTCCTGCGCCTTGAGGTATTCACAAACCTGAAAAACAAAGGGGTTACATGGAGTGTATTTGTGTGTGAGGTGAGGGAGGGGGATTGAGTGAGAGGGATAGAGGGAGGGGGGGGGGGGGGGGGGGGGGGTAGGAGGAAAAAAAATAGAGAAGGAAAGGGAGAATGCTGGGTGGAGTATGTGAAGTGTACATTCACACCCTGCGAGATTTTTTTTTCCTTTTTTTCCTTTTCACTAAGTCAGTGTTGTGTTCATTATATATACATATATATCCACATGTACATACATATACATCTGCATATAGACATACATACATACATACATACATACATACATATATACCAGGGCCGCATGATTAATTGCATTGCAATCACAGGAATGCTTAATTATCTGTTGCAGGAGAAATGTGTCAGAGTATCATTTTGAATGAAATATACATACATACATACATACATATATTTATTTATTTATTTCAAGAATAGCGCAGCCCCAATATATATATATATGTATACATATATTTATACATGTATACACACATCTTTTGGTCTTTTTTTTATTTTATTCCTTTTATAATACAATTAAGCTATGGTTCTACTTTGTTTTGTGGTTTTAGGGGCACTTATCTCACTTAGAAGAGCCGTGGGGTGGTGGTAGAGTGGCGGAACAGCTGCCCATCTATGTATAATTTGTCGACCACAAGAGAGGTCCTATTTCCCTTCTGCCTGTGCTCTTTTCTAGCTTCTTGTTGATGGATTCCAAGGCGCTAAATTCGGAGGATAATAAGTCTTGTGTATCGGTGGCTGAGTCGGTCTTCTTCCTCTTATTGGGGTTGTCGGCAGGACCCTCCATGACGCACTCGTAGTAGTAGTGATCAATGAACTCTTCTAGGTCCTCCACTCTGGCTGATGGTGCAGGCTGGAGTTGTCACCCGTTAGGTAATTATATTTGTTTGGCTAGTTTGTTGATATCTAATCTAGCAGCTAGGCGCCACCATGTTGAATCTCAAAATCTCACAGTGGTCTCGCAGTCTCACGCTGCCATCCAGTCTCTCTCAGCCTCACTTCAAAAGATCCAAACTGTCCCTTTAATATAAACTGTGTGTCACAGAAATGCTTTTTCTTTTTCTCTTATGGGTTCCATACCATTCATTTATCTTTAGTATTTATTCAGGGCAGTTTGGCTCCATGTTCTTTCACAGCAAAGCTCCAGAAACACAAACACACAGAATCAATACAACAAACAAGGTGCAGTTATTATAGGCAGGTTTTACCTTGGCTTTTATTTTTTCATGTGTTATTTATCATCTGTGTTTCATCTGCTTTACTTGTGACATAAAATTGGCCATTTTCAACATCAGTAAGTTTCACTCAAACGGCTAAAAATGTTTAGCATTTGATGTGATATGATGAAGCAAAGTGACATTTCAGTGACATGGTTCTTTTTGTTTGGAACAAAATAAAGCCCCGTTTATCACCTCTGTAAAAAACACATCAAATCCACTCTGACCTCAAAACTCAAAAAACAAAACTTTCTTCCTGACAAGTCGACATTTTGGACATTTCAAATGAGACTGGGCGAACTGTCA
Source organism: Epinephelus fuscoguttatus (assembly GCF_011397635.1). Classification (NCBI taxonomy): domain Eukaryota; kingdom Metazoa; phylum Chordata; class Actinopteri; order Perciformes; family Serranidae; genus Epinephelus; species Epinephelus fuscoguttatus. The sequence goes on from NC_064774.1 coordinate 1,856,132, forward strand.
GTGTGACAGAAATACAGGAGGGATGTTAAATGTTTTGTCTGAACACGGATTGACAAACAACACTGCGACAAACCTCTCTGTATATGCAACATATTAATTTACATCCTATGTACACGGTTGACGAGCTGACACACACATTAATACTACAGTCAACTCTAAAGCTCTGAAGTTACTGTGGATTCTCCGCTGGGTGTCGTCAGATGAATTCAGGGGGTTTTATAATCATTAAAAAATGTTTGTGTCCTTGAAGTCAACTTCATGGTGTTGGCTATAAAGCTCTGTGGTGGGGTTTTTTTTATGTGTGTGTGAGTTTCTGCTGACGCTGTAGACGACGGTGGAGCTCTGATGTTTCCCCCAGGCTCCGAAAGGGACAACGATGATGGTGGCGTTGTCCTCTGAGCCGTACTGCAACGCCTGAAAAGAATAAAATCCTCTCTGGTTCTTCCGTGCTCAGCCTTATTTTTTTTCTTCTTATTTATTTATTTATTTATTTGTGGCGTTTGGATTCAGTTACGGCAGACGGACGGCAATTTGAAATGGAATGAAGCCCACAGACGGCAGACAGTAGCTACAAAACAGTAGTGGAACGCGCCCCATCCGCCCACAGCACAATGCTCTTAAAGCCCTACGCTATCAAAAGCTGGCAAAATACATTGATTTTATTTCATGGCCTTGACATTAACCTGTCATATTGTTGAGTTATCAAGGACACTTTCATGTTTTTGTGTGTACAGGAATGTTAAAGATATCACTGAGGAAAACCAGGTTGATGTGGCGTTGTTGAATCAGGGAATCCGTGTCCACCGACAATGGATCCTAACTGACTTTACATTGGCATTGTTTCCGTGGTACCGCACGTAATTTCAACCCATCACGTGCTGCCACCACGGAATGTGGTGTTAAGAGGTCGTGGTCATTTCACGTATTTCTGTGAGACAGGGCCGTGCAGAGACCTTTGGAGGGCAGGTGCTGAAAGTTAAAAGGGGCACATGGAACAAGACTTTAAAACACCTTATGACGACATAACTTACAGCATAACTAGCTGAATTATAGCAACCTATATTCATAAAGAATGTAACATGAAATGGCATCATACTATATCAGTGTCCCCATCCCATTTCATCAGGTGGGGACAAAGCAAAGCAAAAGTAGCCTGTGTTTTACCTGATGGGGTATACAGTTGCTGTTGAGGGGTTGCTGGGGCTGCTGCTGCTTGAAGTCTTGGAGGGCTGTGTTGATCTGAGACTGTAGATATTAAAACAAGCATGGGAGAGATGGTAGCTGATTATTTCTGAAGAAATTGCGGGTGTGAATGCTGCGAGCTGAAGCCACGCTGCAATGCTGCCTTGAATACAATAAACTTTGAATGATTTGAATGTTTGAAAGTTTGTTGAAAAGCTGACACCACACTGAATAGCTGCCTATTATAAAATAAAGTTTGAATGATTCGAATATTTGAATTTTTTACTGAGATTTATGAAATCCAATATGGCCGCTGCCTAGTGGCGCCACAATAACTTACAGCATAACTAGCTGAATTACAGCAACCTATATTCATAAAGAATGTAACATGAAATGGCATCATACTATATCAGTGTCCCCATCCCATTTCATCAGGTGGGGACTTGAAGTCTTGGAGGGCTGTGTTGATCTGAGACTGTAGATATTAAAACAAGCATGGGAGAGATGGTAGCTGATTAAACAAGTGTTATGTGATAATAACAAGATGCAAAGATTGCTGAGAGCGCTTGGAACTGGCTCACTGTGACTGACCTGCTGTAGCGCTGATGGTTTGAAGGAGACTGGTTGCTGAGAGAGGCTGCAGCCAAGGCTGACTAGAGTATTTCTTCCTACTGAGATATTGTTCAGTTTATATAATAATTTTGTTGTTGTAAACATTAACTTTGCTGCTGTGAAAGCAATATTTTGTCATATTTAAAATACACATCTATTCTAACAATGTGCACATGCTGCAAACTCTACTTACCGGCATTTGAAGATAAATAACTCCTGTAAGCTCGTCAGTTCTTCTCCTGCAGAGTTTTTATTTTATTTGATTGATTTACAGGAAACATTACAAACAAACAATAGAAAAACACAGATACACAGTCGTTAATATACAACAACATAGCAGCCAGTGGGAGTTTCATTTGAAAATATTAAGCAAAGTACATAACTCATGAGTTTTAGCAGCTTTCTTATTGTTTGAATCACTAATAGTTTTTACATATTGTTTGGTTTCCTTTTCAAATGCAATAAATGAAGGTTTTGCGTTACTAAATTTATCCTCATGAATGTGGCATTTTCCTAAAATAATTAATAAGTTAATAACATATCATTTTGTATGTCTCTTCTTTTCGTTGCTATGGACACCAAACAATACATTAAAGTTTGCATTCAGTCTAAAACAAGAACAAAGAGACAGAATGTGAAATAAGAAGAGACACAAATCACTCCTGCAATGAATAAAATGTGGAAACAGAATCTAAAAAGTCACAACAGTAAAAAGAAAAAAAAACATTCCATGTTGAAAAAACACGTTTATCACAGAGAAGAAGAGAGAGAGCTGCCACCTTCATCCTGACCTGCTGCAGACAGACAGACAGACAGACAGACAGGCCCACTTGAAGCGAGTGATCGCCAAATAAAGCTCCATGAACAATTTTTATTTTCTGAGCCCACTAGATGGCGCTCTTGGTTTAAAGAAAACAGCTCAAGGACAGACAGTCCAGTGTGCCTGTAACCCTTTGTTGAACAGAGAGCGCCATCTAGTGGGCTCAGAAGATAAAGACAAAGCTTCATGAGGCTTCATTTGGTCATCACTACTTGTCGCCTACTTTACTTGAGTATTTCCATTTTCTGATACTTTATAGGCCACTTTTTACTCCACTACATCTCAGAGGGAAATATTGGACTTTTTACTCCACTATATTTATTTGATAACTTCACTTACTTTGTAGATTATTAATACAAAATACCATCAACTAATAAAAGATATTATTATAGATTAAACTACGCAGCAGTTTATAAAGTCATTAAAATGAGCTCCATCTTTACCAGCTGCAACATTAAAGTGATGAACACATGAATGCATCAATAATTATAATCCATAATATAAATGGAGCATTCTGCATAATGAGCACTTTAACTTTTGCTACTTTAAGTGTATTTTGATGCTGATACTTTTGTACTTTTACTCTAGTAACATTCTGAATAAAGAACCAGTAATGGAGTATTTTTATAGTGTGGATATACTATTTTCACTGACAGTAAAAGATGTGAATACTGTGAGCAGTGGAAATATGGAACAGTATTCTGATGATTTAATGCTAAAATGTGGGTGCACCGTCATGAAACCAAAAAATATAATGTTCTTCCTTTTGGATTGGAACGTCAATTAATGTTTAAGGAGCATCAAATTATCTCCATCTACTGGTGACTAAAAGTAACTACAACAACACTGTGTTTAAAACACACACTAACAACAAAGTACAACAGTTGACATAAGTCCTTTTGTAGCATTTATTTGAATCACCTCACTATTTTAGAGTATCAGCGGCAGCAACTGGTCTTTCAAGGAAGGGAAGCTCATTTTCGGCGTACATCATAAAATGTGTCTGTTTATTTATACGTAAATTCTACCCTCTGGGGCTGCTGCGCAAGGCTAGTGTGACCGCCTGTTAGTGCTTTGGGAGGGTGGAGGGGCTCACAGCAACACCTACTGCTGGTTGGGGACAGTAACTGCAGAGCGACAGAAGTCAGAGTCTGCAAACACGAGTATAGTCTCCAATAACACCAGAAAAAGATGCTAGATTTGTTGCTCGTCATTTTTAACAAAGAAAAAGTCACTAAGAGGATTGGAAAAGTCTCCAGATCAACTCGGAACAACGGAATGAAACTTGAAAAATGCTCCGGTGGTGGTTGGTTTATATTTCAAGATGGCTGATTCGCTCGTTTCGCTGTCAATCAAAAAGGGATTCAGCCTCAGACAGATCATCCAATCATCATGCAGAAGCCCAGCGTCCAGGCCAGACGAGGCCAGCCCACTGCCCCATAGACCCCCAGAGTCACTGAGCGTCCGATGGGCGGGACAAAACCGAGCATTTATCCAATGACTGTCTAGTTTCGCTGCAATGGAACAACCCACTCTATGCTTCCCCACTGAAGTCTTCGGACGCTGAGCTTGCACTGTTTAATGCACTGTGATATGACGGGAATGAATGAGAAGAGTAGTGTAAAAGTCAAAAACCCTCATCAAGTGTTAGACTATATAGGTTGGATAAGATACAAATAGCTATATAACCATGTTTGTGTGTAGACTGTTACAAAAACTAATACTGCATTTATGTGTAATATGTAATATAACGGTGTGAACTCTTAGTGACACCTCAGTTGTGAACTCTTATTGACATATATAACCTATCACGCTCTGTGTAATGATAAGCACATGCACTCACATGACATGCACTCACATGATATTATGAACTTACAGGGAACTTCCTATAATTCACCATACACTGTGTAGTGATATAATGCAGTAACCTACACTCACATGATGTTGTGAACTTAGGGTGACACTCATACAAGTTACCACGTGCTGTGTGATGAAGATAGCACACTCACTTGATTGTACTGCCTAATGCACTTAAGAGTTTATATTACACGGGAAAGATCACACACACATTCAAATGACTGTATTACTTAATGTGTACGTAATGGTTCATGTCACACGGGAGCACGAGGGACTGTAGCATGTGAGTCCCCAGAGATCACATGTTTTTTAAAAAATAGAGTAGGAACGAGTCCGGAAATACTGGTGGCAGATTCCAGTTTGAGCCAGAAACAAAGGCAAAGTCTGCTACCAGTAAAAACGGATCGAGATGGGAAGGACTACAGAAATGGGTGGAGATCTCTTCGACCTCCACCAGCATATAAGCCAGAGCGCTGAAAGCAGGTTTTCAGTCGTCCTCCGGAGGCTGACTCATGAGTTTGACTGTGTTGTTGCCTGTGAACACAATGAACTCGATTGCACCAGATCCAGCCTATCTCCAGTGTTTTTCTAAGTACCTGCCAGCCAAACCTAAGATACTGAATTGAAAACAGAAGACATTTTAGACATTTTAGAAGGAACAAGGAGGGCAAGGTCGGGAGCCGTCAGGCCCAATTCCAGGCACCGATTTTTGCTACTTCAAGTGGCGCAGCCAGCCAGGAGGCAAGGAAGGTCGAAGCCAGAGATCGGGAGCACTGGGCTGTACATCAGACACACAGGTGGCGCCACCAAATAAGGTAAGCAGAGCCTTTTTCTGTTTAAAACCGGGTGTGTCTGGGATGCAGTGCTGGGAGCCGCCCAGGTCAAAGGTATTTGACAAATTCCTCTCCTAAAGAACCTAGGTATATAATGCCCTGATTAATTGGAAAGTAATTCGAAATATCACTGAAAAAGCAACTAACATCACTGGAGACAGGTAACTCTGCTGCAATAAGGTGTGATCATGGAGCGGAAAGAGTGAATGTGTGTGTGTGTGTGATAGACGACAGGCAATAAGGTAGTAAGAGTATTTAAAGTATTTAAGGTATTAAAGAGACAAAAGTGCACAATAAGAGAAGAAAAGAGTCAGAGATACTCAAAAGCATATACGTGGTTACCACTGCCGAAACTCGCCAGCACTCCCTTTAGCCTGTAGGGGTGGGGGTGTTGAAGCCAGCCGGCAGGTTTGTGCGGGCGGAATGCTGAGCAAATCCGTGGATACCGCTGTTGGCTTGCCTAGTACACCTTTAAGCCTATAAAAGGAGGGTGTGTCTAGGGGAGACATCAGGACTGCATAGGCGGTTTGCTGTAAGAATAAAAGCCCTAAAAAGCTTCTATGGATACCGCTGTTTTGAGGAAAGTGACCTCCCAGCCAAGAAGGAGGGGGGGTCACCGTAGACAAAACGGGCCTGAACGGGCAGAAAGCTAAAAAGTGAAGTTAAAAAGCTCCTGTGGATACTGCTGTTTAGGGGGAAGACCTCTTAGCCAAGAGAGCAACAGAGTCACCTCAGAAAACAGGTCTTAACGGGCAGGAAGCTAAAGAAAAGGAAAAAGAAAAAAAAAAAGAAAAAGTTAACTGATCGATCTAAGTGTAAATACTGTAATATATCTAAAAGTAATCTTTAAAAATAGTTTAAACATAATCCTTGAGGTCGTTGTGCATGTCATCTATATAGTGCTGTAAATATAGCAATCTATAGAGGAAATTGTAAAATTATAGATGTAGAGAAGTGTTGAATAAGATTATGCATGAAGAAAGTTGGCAAACCATTTGGCAACGGACTGAATACAATTAAAAAGGATGGGGGCAAGTAGGCAACAGAGATCTAATTAAGTTGTCGAATAAATCAAATAAACAGGCTGCATGGTTGCAATGGTGTGTTAAGGGAAAATTAATAGGGCAAACACATAGAGTCACTACTAACAGCTAAAAGGTGAGGGCAAACATAATTCACAGAAGCACCTAAAAATAGATGGAAGACGGGGAAATCATTGAGGACGAAATTTGGGGAGAAGAACACTGTCTAACAGAGGGCCCTGTAGAATATAGCGGAGTGCGCACACACTTTTGGTTAGAACGGAGCTACATAGATAGTGAAGGGGCTGAACATTGGCAAGACGAACAAGAGATCAAACAAAAACTCTGGCAAATCACCAAATTTGTTAATTTAAAGCAGGGGTGCCCAAATACTTCTCAGTGGAGGACTAAAAATGAATCAGGGTGGAGGGTCACGGGCCAAAACTAAACATTCATGTTGCAGTGCATTTAATTAAATGACTATGATATATATAAATGAGACCTGTTCTCTTACCGACCATAGCCGGGGCGCCGTCGGTCGTGATGCCAGATAGCTTATCCCACTTTAAGCTGTTCCTATCCATAACTCGCTATACTGCCATAAAAACATCCACTCCTTTTGTTGTCCCTTCCAGTGTTTCAAGGCCCGCGAGTTCCTGACACACTTCAAAGTCCTCATTAACGCCTCGCAGGAAGACGAGCAGCTGTGCCGAGTCCGATATATCCGTGCTTTCATCATACGCGATGGAGAAGGCAGAAAATTGACCTGCTTTCTGGACAATTTGGCCCCGAACGTCTTCGGCCATATCCTCCACACGGCGGGTGACGGTGTTCTGTGACAAACTTATCTGGGAAAAAGCCCGCGTCTGATTTGGGCACACGGTGTCAGCAGCAACTGTCAGACATTGGTTCACAAAATCACCCACAGCAAATGGTCGTCCGCTTCTGACAATGATGGAGCTAAGCTGATAACTTGCCCGAGTGGCATTCTCTTGTACAGTTGACGGCTAGAGTAGGGTACGTTGTTGGGAGGTTAACTTTGATAGCAGGTCTCCAGCCTTCACCTTTCTCTCGTTTCCGGTGTATTTTGAGAACTGATGGGAATGCTGGGTTTCGAAGTGGCGACGGAGATTGTATTCTTTTAAAACAGTGACTCTCTGCTTGCATATTAGACATACTGCCTTGGAATCAATTTCAGTAAAAAAGTACTCGTGTTCCCAACAATTTTTAAACTTTCTTTTGTCAGTGTGCCAATTCCTCACACGCTCCATGCCTCCATCCCAGCATCTTCTCCCTCTCTGGTCAGTTCCGGCTGGATTTGAGCTGACGGGAGCTAAACAGCGCCACCCTACCCTCAATGTAACACAATGCTGATTTGTGGTCAGTAGAGGAAGCGCAACAATAAATAAATATTTAAAGAGATATTCCGACTGCTGGCAGCGGGAAAATAATAATTATTTAATTATTGAAAATTTGAGCATGGGCCGCAGGCCAAAACTAATCGGGCTGCCCAATTTGGGGCCCCAAATTGGGCAGCCCTGATTTAAAGAGAGTAAAGGAAGAGTATCCAGGGGCCCCGTGGGAAGCGATTTTGCGAAGGCTGTGGGTTCCTTATTCACTAAATCCACTACTACAGAGTCTGTGTGACAAAATCCAGCAGGAGGGGAAATATACAATCCACGGCTGCAAATTGTCATTGTGCCCAGAAAAGTTGAGTGGGAAACAGGCAAATTTGGGTGTCTAAGTGAACGGAAACCCCAAGAGGACGTGTCCTGTAACTTAGAGTACAACCCTTATAGAGAAAAGAAATACAAAACTGCTATAACAGTAGGGAAAATAGTGGTGTTAATATGCACAACAGAAACAGACGAACAACCAGAAATCCCAAGAGCTAGTACAGTAAAACAAGGCTTCATGGGAGCCAACCAGGGAAAAAATGAAAGGAGGGGTTTTGACCCCGATACAAATGGTAATGAAACAACACCCAAGTCGAGCAAAGCTCATTCAGCACTGTGTGACCAAATGGCACAAAAGAACATCAGGGAAGAATCGTTGGCCTATGGATGGTACCTTCAATTTGGCATGCTGTGATGAAGTAGAGTCAGAATTAAGATACATTGAAGCTCGAGACACCAAGGCAAGCTACAAACTAAAAAACAAGAGAGCCAAAGAAAGAGAAGTGCTAGGATGGTTTAGACAAACTGGAACAAGAATAATGGTGCAGCTGGAGGAAAGAGACAAAGAGCACCAGACACAGGAAGAAGTAACATCCACAGCACCATCCCCACCCATACCACCACCGCCCCCATACCTACAGGAGCCCACACAACCAGCAATGGGACAGTACGCACTGAGAGGCTCAAAAGCTACGGAAATGGAGGGCCAATTAGAAGGGAGATTCACAGTGACCCTGACAAAAAGTAATAAGCAGAGACTCAATAGCAAGGGGCTACAGGGGCCAAGGAAGAAATTAAAACTGGAAACAGAACCTCTCTCAGAAACAGAGAGCACTGATGAGTCAACAAGTGATGAGGGGGATGGAGAGTTCACTGAGAGTGAAACTGAACAACCTCCAATGATATACAAACATCGTAGTAGAAGGAGCAGTGACTGCACCGGAACTACAGCCAGAGATCCGACAGACAACGCCAGTAATGAAGACTCTTGCTCCATGGAAGAACAAACACCACCTGCGGAATGCAAGGAAAGAGGGAGGCAAAAGCAGGTGAAAAACAGAAGCAAAGCTCACCATAAAAGCTGTTCGAGCCTCTCCACGGAGAGACCTGGCTCCCCCGCAATAGAATTGCGTAAGAAAAAAGGAAAAATTGAGGAATTGAAACCCAGGCCCATGAGTGCTTTTGGTTACGAGCACTGGCAACAGATGTTGGAATGGGAGACAAAGAACCGCCAGATGCGCGAGGAAGAAGAACGCCGAAGGTCAACTACCACTGACCCACCGATGGAAAGTGAGCCACACAATGAAAGTGACCATAGTCTCCAAGGACACACCCCTAGAGGCGCGTCACTGATCGACACCCGAGGACAGGAGCTGCTTAAAGAGCTGGAAGGGATCAGCCGGAGAACTGAAGGCAGGCTGCAGCAAATGAGTCAACTATTGGACACAATACAAGAACAGCAGTTAAAAGAAGAGGGTCTCCAGCAGGAACCAGAGGAGCCTCAAGCCAGCCCTACCACAGAGCACATCACCTTGACACTCCAAGGTACAATGAAAACAAACAAAACACAGCCCAAAGAGGTACGGGACACCAACAGATGACCAACGACAGACAACAGAGCTCAGAGTCAAGGAGGCATGAAATTGAGAGGAGGAAAAGTCCTCGGTGGGACTGAAGATCTCCTATATCTGTTTGATGAGGAAGGTAACAGAACCACCATGTGTCCCCTTATAACACAACCTAATGGACAAAGGCAGTACGAGCCCTGGCCTTTCATGGACATGATAGGTCTGGCTGAGCGCCTACCAGCACTCACCGATGGTGCAGATAAATGGATAATGGCTCTAGAGGAGACAACAGCTGGAATACAGCTAGCCTTGGGAGATGTCAAAGCTCTGCTCACCTATGTGGCCGGAAAGCAAACCACCCAGGAAATATTCACAGAAGCCAATGTGGGAGCGGCTATTTGAAACAATTACAGCGACGATATGGACTTCGGGCAGTGCCGCTCCAAGGTGTGGCGCCAACTGAGAAAACACTACCCGGCAAAGAGAGACCCATCCAAGTTGGAAGGGGAGACTTTGGGAGAAAACGAATGTCCCTCTAAGTTCCTACACACCTTCCAAAAGAAGTGGAAAGAAGAAACAGGAGAAGCATGGAATGCCAATAAAACCACTCAAAGCCTGTTCAAAATGATGGTTAAGAAGGCCATGCCGGAGAGTGTACAGCGACGTTTGGAAGATGTGGTAGGACTAATGAAAATGGACTGGCCACTGTTCTCGGAACACATCGTCCATCATGTTGAACTCTATAGAAAAGACAGAAAGAAAAAGGATGAAGAAGACAAACAACTAGTCAACAAATTGACTCAGCTGCAGCTGGGAGAACTGAGCAAGCTGGTGAAAAAGGAAAAGGAGAAATCTAAAATTCAAGCTCCCATGGTAGCAGCAACTCAAGCAGCTCCCCCAACCATCCAGCCCCAAGCACCTCTGCAGCCACCCCCCACTGACCCCAACGCAACAGGAAATGACACCTCTGCCAACGCCACACATCACCATTATTATTACCAGCAAATACCAAGAGGCGGTGGCACCCAGCAAGCCCCCAGAGGGCGGGGCCGTGGGGGACCCAAAGGAAGTGCACCATTTACAACCTTCAGGGGAGGATGGAAAGGGGGCAGAAACTACATACCAGGAAACCAACATGTCTTCCAGGACACACCCAACCAACAACCAGGCCCTCCCTTATAAAACTTAAAGTTAGCAGTGGCAGAACCACCAGAGCCAATTCCAGGGGAGATTGCGAAGTACCTTACAGACACACGACTTTTGGACAATCTTCTATGTCGGTTAAGGGCAGTAACATCTGGAACAACATACCATGTACAATAAGAGAATGCCCTACCTACAGCACCTTTAAGGCCCACCTCAAAAACTGGCTCAAAACAAACCAACACTGTAATCATGGCTAGGCGGACCTCTCGCAGAGCGCGATACATATACGTATGTGCCGTGCTCTGTGACTGTCCGCCATGCTTTGCACTGTCTTTGTTGTTGTTATTGTTGTTATGCAGTGCATGCCTACATATACGTATGTATGCATGCACTGCACTACACTGCACTTTATGTCTATGTATGAATGGGTATTTTAATGTGAACTCCTTGTGTACTGTTATTATCATTATTCCTTCTTTTTTTCTCGTCTACCTCCTATGTGTCTGTCTGTCTATTACCTGCCAAGGGCCTACGGATGTAAATTAGCAGGCTTGCTAACTCCGACACATTTACACGTGTACTCACATACTGATGTTCATTAATGTGTACTGTCCCTTTTAAATAAATAAATAAATAAATAATAAATCCACACGTAGGAGTGGGCTACTCAGGAGCCAACCCAGCTCCACCTGACAATCAATGCTGGGGGTGTGGTCAACCAGGCCATATACGGGCCCAATGTCCTAGTAACCCATGGGACGGTCCAGCACAGAACTGGCCCAACATGGAACAACCACACCTCTGGTAGGGGTGCCCAGAGGAGCCTGAGGAGGAACTAATGTCACCAGCTATATCGCTACAATCACATGATGAACCAATCATACCTGTTGTCATCCGTGACCGAGAGTATTCATTTATGGTAGACACAGGTGCCACGTATTCATGCATTGGAAAAGAAGGCTCCAGGTTCCCCCTCTCCATGTCATCGATAAAAACAATAGGCTTCTCTGGGAAATCACAAGTTATACCATTGACAGCGCCCGTTCCAATGCTCATTGCAGGAAAAACCATATGTGCACCCTTACTATACTCTGCCCATACACCAGTGAATCTTTTAGGAAGAGACATTCTATGCCCGCTACGAGCAAAGATCATGTGCACCCAAGATGGACTGTATTTAGACTTCCCAGACGAACCCCCACAAAATATGATGTCACAACTTCCCCAGGGCACAACAGAGAAGCAACAAGCCCTAGCTTATTGGCTCCAGCTGACACCAACAGAGTCACATCTCAAACAGAAATGGACAGAATGGGAAACGTGGATTCGCATGCACTATGACACGGCACATACCTCCACTCTGCCACTGCACTGCACACTCATGTATGACAGAGATCAGACTCATGTAGATTACCAGGAATGTTGGGATGCAGGGATCAATAAAAAACCATATCTCATCACCAGTGAAGATATGTTTTTGGGGCTGGAGGGCGTGGCAGCGGCTGTCCGCCTACCGGAAGAATTATCTGGGTGGTTTCAGGTATCAAAGTCCACGCCGCATGTCACACTGTTAGTGGCAGAAGGTTATGAGTCTCATCATCTCGGTCCTATGGTCAGGCGTGCACTGCAGGTGCAAGAGTGGGTGCCTACAAAGAACAAGTACATTCACATTTCAAAAGACAAACAATTTATCAGAATCTCAATCAAAGAAGGCGATGAGACCGTAGCAGACAAGGTAGTGGTAGATGGAGAAACACCCACACAAATGGCAGTCGCCACTGAACATCAGGACATGCTAAACCAAGTTCCACCACAGTTGTGGACAGCACACAAGACTGATGTAGGTTTGATAAAATCAGCGCAACCAGTTCACATTAAGCTAAAACCACACATTAACTTACCATATCAGAAACAGTACCCTCTCAAGCAGCATGCGATTGACGGTATCAGACCAACAATTCAAGGCTTGGTTGAAGCAGGAGTTTTGGTTAAAACTAAGAGCCCCTGTAACACACCCATTTTTCCCATCAAGAAACCAAATTCAACAGACTACCGTTTAGTCCACGACCTAAGAGCTGTTAATGCGGTAGTAGACGGGGAAGTGCCACTCGTTCCAGACCCACACACGCTGCTTTCAAACATACCACCAGAAACCCAGTGGTATACAGTAATTGATTTGTGTTCAGCCTTTTTCAGTGTACCACTACATCCAGACTCTCAATATTTGTTCGCCTTCACGTATGAGGGCCAGCAATTTACATACAGGCACCTCCCACAAGGGTTCTCGGATTCACCGTCAATTTTTAACCGAGTGTTAACACAAGACTTAGCACATTTGAACGTACTAAGCACAGTGTTGCAGTACGTGGACGATCTGCTTATTTGCAGCCCCACAAAAGAGCAATGTGAAAGAGACTCCATTGCCGTGCTCACGGCCTTAGCAGAAGGAGGACACAAAGTCAGTAAAGCTAAACTACAGTTCTGCCAACAGTCAGTAGAGTACTTGGAGAGAAGACTCTGTGGGGACAAAAGGTGTATTGCACCCTCTCAGTTACAGACAGTGATCAAGGCCCCTCAACCGCAAACGGTGGGCCAAATGCTATCTTTTCTGGGCATGACGGGCTACAGCAGGCCTTGGATCTGTGACTATGCTATAAAAACTGCACCCCTCAGGGCTATGATAAGAGCAGCAGGACAAACAAACAACACAGCACAGTTAACATGGACAGAGAAAGCGGAAGGTGCGTTCCAAGCCCTGAAAATAGACATGCAGTCCGCTCCGGCTTTCGGGACACCAAATTATGCTAAACCTTTTCATCTCTATGTTGCAGAAAAGTCAGGCTTTGCATGTGCCGTCCCGATGCAAGACACACCCACAGGTAAACAGCCATTGGCATATTATAGTACTAAACTGGATAACATCGAGGCTGGCCTGCCACCCTGCTATCGGGGCCTGGCAGCCGCTGTTTTTGCCTTCCAGAAAGCCTCATCGCTGACCATGGGACATCCTGTGACGCTGTACACTTCCCACCAAATTCATGCACTACTGACCAGTCCACGATTCGTCTTAACACAAGCCAGACGCACGGGCTATGAGGTAATCCTATCAGCCCCTGAACTCAATATTCAGCGCTGCACCATCATTAATCCCGCCATTAAACTGATTTTACCAACAGAAGGTACTCCACACGACTGCGTTCATGACACAGAGAAGTTTATGCGAGCCAGAGAAGATTTGCATAATCAGCCAATTCCTGCTGACCTCACATTGTTCGTGGATGGCTCATGTTTTCGTGACGCCACTGGTAGCCATGCAGGCTACGGGATTGTTCAGCTCAAAAATGATGACCACACCTTTGACACATTACAGGCACATAAGCTTGCTCAGCCCTGCTCAGCCCAACTCGCAGAGATAAAAGCATTGACAGAAGCATGTAAATTAGCTGAAGGAAAATCGCTAAATGTCTACACGGACTCAGCATATGCCTATGGCGTGTGCCATGTTCACGCTAACATTTGGAAACAAAGAGGATTCCGCAGAGCTGATGGCACCCCTGTAACTCATGGAGCTGCCATCCTCGACCTGTTAGAAGCCATGTTGCTTCCCACAGCCCTAGCTGTCATTAAATGCCCAGCCCACCAAAAGACCGACACATTGATAGCTACAGGCAATAACCTTGCAGATGAAGCAGCCAAACAAGCAGCAATAGGGGCAGCAATGGCACCCATATTAACCATACAAGACTGTGAACCACTCACATCCTTGCCCTCACTTATAGCTGCACAAGATAGAGTAGATGAGGCCGAGAAACGTTTATGGGTAAAACGTGGTGCTATTAAGAATATGCAAACGGGCCCAATACGGGGTCCATTGTATGGAGTTTGGCTAGATGCTCATGGCCGCTTTGTACTACCAACCTTACTACTAAGACATGCAATAATTTGGGCGCATGGTAGTGACCATTGCGCAAGGGGGGAGATCCTAAGGAAACTGCAAGCAGTATGGTGGTCGCCATTCATGGCAGCCACAGTGGACAGAGTACTAAATGAATGTGACGTTTGCACAGAATATAACATCAGGAAAATTTTTTCGGCCCCATTGGCACACATACCACCCCCAGACGGACCATTCAGACACCTCATGTTGGACTACATAGACATGGGACCGCAGTCAAGAGTAAGGGGACTGAGATATGTCTTAGTGGTCATATGTAGATATAGTAGATGGGTGGAGGCAAAAGCCACTGCAAAATCAGACCACAAAACAGTCGCAAAATTTTTGTGTCAGGAAGTCTTCCTGAGATTTGGAATGCCAGATACCATATCATCAGATAACGGCAGCCACTTTGTGGCCAATGTCATACAAGAGACACTAAAGCAATTGGGAATCAAACAAAAATTTGGCTGCGTTTACCATCCCCAATCACAGGGAGCGGTAGAAAGGGCAAATGGCATCTTGAAAACCAAAATAGCCAAGATAGTGGCAGACAGCAGAAACAAGCTTAACTGGGTGGATGCTTTACCACTTGCACTAATGTCAATGCGCTCACAAGCCAGCCGAGTCACGCATCTAACACCGCATGAAATGCTTACGGGCCGGCCCATGCCGCTACCATACTTAAGAGGTCCCCATGAGGGACTGTCCCTGGAACAGTTGCAAGGTGAAATGTTTGAATATTTACGAAGTCTAACTCGTATCCACAGGGCTGTGTTCCAGCAGGTGAAGGGTGCCACAGAGGACAGAGGGGTTGACATCCCTGCAGACTTCCAGAGAATACAGCCTGGAGAACAAGTGTAAGTCAAGATGTTCAAGAGGAAGTGGGACCAACCGCGAAGGGAAGGTCCATACAAGGTCATATTAGCTACACCAACTGCCTTGAAAGTCGAAGGTAAGGATGTTTGGTTCCATCTTAACCACTGCTGCAGAGCTAACACCCCAGAGAGACCACCTGTTCCCCGACCTAGAGCCAGACAGAGAGCAGTAACTCCAGAGCCACAAGGGGACGGCGAAGCCGCCCCAAGGGCAGTAAGAGATCAACAAGAAGGGGATGGCGACGCCTCCCCACAGGAACAGGGGACAAGAAGGTCCGCACGCGTGTCACAGAGATGCAGGGCAGAGAGAGCCCAGAGTGACAGCAGCGGTTCAGCCCAGAGTGAGAGCAGCGGGTCGTTACCAGGAAGGGTATCGACGGGAGCAGAGAGCTCCTCAGAGGAAGGCTCCTCATCCCCGGGGACTGACAGCCAACCTCGATCTCATGAGTCATCACCTACTAGTGATAGGACAGATCATGAGGGGACAAGTACAGAGAGAAAGGTGGCAGCAGAGGCAGAAGGACAGGAGGGAGTGGGAGCAGGGACAGAGGGAGAAGAAAGAGAGGAAAGCCTTAGCTCAGAAACAGGCAAAGCTAGAGACCCAGAGAGGTCAGGCTCAAGCTCAGACTCAGATTCAAGAGACACAGACACGAGAGACTCAGACCCTGGAGAGGGAACAGCCCCCCGGCAGACCTAAGGGTCTAGTCAGCACGAAACAAGGAGCTAAAGTAGGAACAATAGCTGTAATATTACTAACCCTATTGCTCATCGCAACAAGAGTACACCAAAGTGAGGGAGCAGCACACAGTAAGGAAGGCCAGAAAGGGAAAAGCGAGTGCTTCCTGGCGCTAGGAGCCTTGGCTGCAAAACAGGGAAAGATACCTTACAGGGTAATGATACAACTAACCTACTATAAGTCACATGCTTACGACGATGTATTGGTGGAGGGCCCAGGAGACATTAGACTGCATGGACGATCCACAGGATCACGCTGTAGCGTGGAAGGAATGGTGACAGCAAGAGTTTGGTGTAATATGAGAGGTTGCACTAATATGGAAGTAGGGTTCACTATATCCCTGATCCCCAAGGAAGCCAAGAGAGGTGCTAGTGCAACGGGTAGAGTTAATAAGAACCACCACTTGGAAGTCCAATGCCTTCTATCAATGGCTGGAATACTCTGCTAAACAGGTAACCCATATTACGTGTAGCATGCCACAGGAGGAGGGGCCTACCCAGGGTTAGGCCTCTCCCCGACATAGATAACTGCTGGAAGCAGGATAAATGTTTTGCTGCATGTGTCATGTGGATGGCAGCGGGCAGGGAGAGATGGACCAACACAACTGCAATTTGTCCGGAAAATCTTAAAAACGCCTCTGATCAGTTCCAGCAAGAATTCCAGGTACCTCCAGTAGTACATCTGACACCAGACCTCGTATTCCCATTTTGTGTAGCCCGGGGAAACAAGATAGAACATTGGCTAAACAATGCCACCCTTACTAACACTTCCCAGGAGGCGGAGAGGCTGATCCGATGCAGGTATGAAAAGGCTATAGGAAATGTGTCCTCGTCAGCAGGTACACTGCAGCTCTCAGAGGTGCAGAAGGTATGTAATACAACTCAAGAAGCCAAAATCCAATGCCACCAGGTGGTCAATGGAGGTAATGATTCCATAGTGCTAGGCCAAAATTATAATGATACCACCTGGATTTGGGTATTAAATTTGACCAATGGTACCGCTCCACTGGCAGACATATTTTGGTTGTGTGAAGGTGATCTTCAGGTGAAAGCAGTATTGCCAGCCAATTGGACGGGACTCTGTGCCCCAGTAATGTTAACAGGGCCAATTACGATACTCAGTTTAACTAACAGCACCCCAGCGAGACGGCGCAGGTCATCTGAAACTCAGGAACGTTCCTGGGAGGAGGATGCTAGTGTATATATTACATGGGACCAGGTACCACAAGGAGTCCCCAGGGACCAACAGGCTATAGCAGATGAATGGATAGAGTCACGCAGAGTTTTGGGGTCCTGGCCAATGTGGGGAACCATAACAAATGCTCAATATATAGCCCGTAATAGCCGTTGGGTAAATTATTTGTGGTATAACCAACAAAGATTTGTGAATTGGACCATAAGAGCCCTAGAAGGAGTAAATGAGCAATTACATGCCACATCCCTAATGACGGTGCAGAACAGACTTGTCATTGAGACCCTGCTAGCCCACGATCAAGGGGTCTGCGATATAATAGGGGAACACTGTTGTACTGTCATTCCTATGCACACGGGGGAGAGCGGCAATTTGACCAAAGCCTTGGAAGGGATGTGTACCTTACGAGATCAGCATGTGCAGCACTCAAACTGGAACACCAGGATCTCCTCAATGTGGGACTGGTTAGCAACATTATCCCCTGAAAAGATATTAAAAATGACTTGCCGTGTTGTTGGGAATTGTTGTGTTGGCTCTTCTCACGATAGCCTGCTGTGTTCATCCCCTGGTACGGCTTGTAATCAAGTGGACAATGACAAGTGTTACAGGACAATTTGTCGTAATAGACCAAGGGCCACGGCCCACTGGCGCTGAATCATACGAAGACATGACTGGTTCCCAAAGACAGCTCCTTAAAAAACAAGAGCGGGGCACAGGTAAAAAGTGTAGAAATCAGTATGAGGTAATGCTACAAAACAGGGCATTGGGAACTGCTCAATATGATCAGAAATCCAAGCTAGCAGAAGAAGTGTATGACGAAATTGCATAAGAAGACCCTGATACCTCTGCTGTCACCAGACCATTACTATTACTCACCAACACTTTAGTTTTACAATCACTAATATACTAATCCTGCTTGCATGGCTTATGTGTGAAGTAAGCCTAAGAGCTCATAGGGAAAGGAAAAACCATTATAGAGAGAGTACACTAAAATGTCCTATGCACCTTTAAGATGAAAACAGAATATGGCTGAGTTTTGGAGAGCATCACATCCATACCAGCAGAACCAGGGAGACCAGCCTGTGTTCTGGCACCAGCAGCAGGAACCAAGTGTGATGAGACCCCCTTACCCTCCACTCCACCCCGGGACCAGCCTTCCACCACCGTCCCATCCCCCTGAGTTGTCACTGGACGAGCTCTACAATCAACTCCGCACCCCACAGCCAGCGATCCAGACACTGAACCACCCTCCATCGACCAGCCTGATCCACTATCTACTGTACCGCCCAAACCCAGAACCAGTTGCAGGCCCAAGCTATGCGGGTACCTACCCAGAATCACTCAACCCAGGTGTCAGACCCAGATGGGTCCTGGGCAAGAAGCAGATTGGCCTGTTCTTACCCCACATTGGACTATTGTCACTCCAGGCCCACATTACCCACCCCTCCACCCCCCTCCCACCCCCCCCACCCCCCCACCCCCCCCCCGCACCAGATGCCGGACCCAGTACAGCCCCAGACACCCTCCACCTTACAAGCACCGCCCCAAGATGGACCACCTCAACCCGAAGGTCATAAAGACATGTTGCCAGTATGTTCCCCTGCCTCATCCACAACGACAAAGGGCAGTGCTGATCGTTCACCTGGTTATTCACCAACCACCCCACCGCCTGTTGAGCTGCGTCAGGCTAGCCCACCACCGCGGAATGTAGGTCACCTGAGCGTGCACGAACTAACACCAGCAACCCGCACTCTCCTAGAGAAGGAGTACAATGTGGATCCAGATGCAGTGGAAATCTGCCTCCGATGTCTGCCAGATGGACCACCAGTAACAGCACATCTGGAACTGACGGACGAGCTGCGTGACCAGCTTCATCTTGTTCCTGCGGTGCCTTTTCGCCGGCTGGTGTGTAGCTTTCCCCTCAACCTGCGGAAGAGGCTTCGCAGAGTCTGCCACGGCACCTACGCGATCAGGAGGGGAGAGAACAAGGGAATGCATAAGGCACACATACGCCAACTTGAGCAGTGAACTGACTCAGGCCAGGGACACCTTGCAGCAGCAACTTAATGTTTATGAGGCCACACAAGAAGAGGTCGACGCGCTAAAGGATCAGCTGTCATCATACCGGTGCTTGCGGATGCCAGCCTGCGGGGTCGAGGGACTGTAAGAGGACAATGTTAACAGCCACGGTAGCTATAAATCCTGCCAACTGTAACCTTATATGTGAAATTATCAGGTACTCTCTGCACAACATGTTAGTACTGACTGTAGTCACAATCACTGTATACAAATGTCATTCTATACCCTCATGCCACAAGATGACATTACTAGGCTAGCTCTTATTCTCTGTGACTCATGTGTGATATATGTGTGATATCTACTAATGATCTACTGATTTAATCTCTGGAAAATGAAATTATGTATGGTGCTAACAAATCTTAAAGCTAATGTGATGAGACTATAAAGTCCCAAAGGGGGGATATATATTTTTTTTCACCCCTTTTTCTGTGATTTAAAAGTGTTGTGTGGGACTATGGAGCCCCAAAGGGGGGAATGTAGTGTAAAAGTCAAAAAACCCTCATCAAGTGTTAGACTATGTAGGTTGGATGAGATACAAATAGCTATATAACCATGTTTGTGTGTAGACTGTTACAAAAACTAATACTGCATTTATGTGTAATATGTAATATAACGGTGTGAACTCTTAGTGACACCTCAGTTATGAACTCTTATTGACATATATAACCTATCACGCTCTGTGTAATGATAAGCACATGCACTCACATGATATTATGAACTAACAGGGAACTTCCTATAATTCACCATACACTGTGTAGTGATATAATGCAGTAACCTACACTCACATGATGTTGTGAACTTAGGGTGACACTCATACAAGTTACCACGTGCTGTGTGATGAAGATAGCACACTCACTTGATTGTACTGCCTAATGCACTTAAGAGTTTATATTACACGGGAAAGATCACACACACACTCAAATGACTGTATTGCTTAATGTGTACGTAATGGTTCATGTCACACGGGAGCACGAGGGACTGTAGCATGTGAGTCCCCAGAGATCACATGTTTTTAAAAAATAGAGTGGGAGCGAGTCCGGAAATACTGGTGGCAGATTCCAGTTTGAGCCAGAAACAAAGGCAAAGTCTGCTACCAGTAAAAACGGATCGAGATGGGAAGGACTACAGAAATGGGTGGAGATCTCTTCGACCTCCACCAGCATATAAGCCAGAGCGCTGAAAGCAGGTTTTCAGTCGTCCTCCGGAGGCTGACTCATGAGTTTGACTGTGTTGTTGCCTGTGAACACAATGAACTCGATTGCACCAGATCCTGCCTATCTCCAGCGTTTTTCTAAGTACCTGCCAGCTGAACCTAAGATACTGAATTGAAAACAGAAGACATTTTAGAAGGAACAAGGAGGGCAAGGTCGGGAGCTGTCAGGCCCAATTCCAAGCACCGATTTTTGCTACTTCAGCGTTCTAGCTCATATTTAGTCAATGAAATGTAAACACAACAGTACATATTTGACCACTTATTTCTTGACATTTTAGGGGAAGCTGAGCTTCCCTTGCAGTCTTACAGCAATCACCACTGTACAGTATACACACACACACACACACACACACACACACACACACACACACACACAGACTCACACAGACACACAAACTGATGCTGTTGCTTCAACGTCTCTGGATCATCAGGACACAGCTGATCCTCTCTACAGATACACAATAGTTGGCCACCATCTGATGAGAGAAGAAGACAAGAGAAGTTACAAACCAGCTGTCAGTCAGTGATGCAGCACATCCAGTATAAAGACCAGTAGGGACTTCCTGTTCAGAGCAGAGTGGAGCGGCTGTGTAGCGTAGTCGGCTTCCTTCCAGCTCTCATGTCAACGTGTTGGAGTGAACACAATGAGCTGGAAGCTCACAGACCTGCAGAGACTTTGGGCATCTGTCTGTGCATCTTTTGGGCAAGTCTGTTTACTCTGCAGATTCCACCCAAGTACACAGTGTAAATAAACTGCTGAGAGTCCTGAACGTATCATGGCTGCACAAACAGAGGGATTCACTTTAATGATGGATTTACTGAGTCTGTTAGAACAAATGACTGATGGACAGATATATCATGTTAAATGTTCTACATGTTCATCCAAAGACTGAACAGCAACACATCAGCTGTGATTACTGGACTTCAGCAGAGCTTCTGCTCTGTATAAAGAACACATGGTTACTAAATGTAATGATGGTTCTATAAAATAAGTGATTTGTAGGCTTCAGTCAGACTGATCTCAGAGCTGTGACAAAGATGAAGACAACAAACACTTTAAAGAGGACATATTATGCTCATTAACAGCTTCATATTTGGATTCTGGGTTTCTACTAGAACCTGTTTACATGCTTTAATGTTCAAACTAGAATTACCGCCTCATAGTTGTATGCCTTATAAAGAAATCTTAGCTTCAGTAGAAAAGCCGTTGAACACAGGGTATTCACAACAGTCTGAAGTCTGAGGTTTTTGTTCACAGGGATTACTTTTACATACATTTACCTCATTATCTGAAACTCTGGCCACATTTAATACCAACATCCTTCATTGTAACACTATAGGCTATATAAAACACACACACACACACACACACACACACACACACACACACACACACACACACACACAGAAACAGGAAAGCATAACAGGTCCCCTGTTATCAAGGTCAGATTTGATGGTGTGACAGTTTGATGAAGGAGGACAACTGTCTCTATACATGTTGTGATGCTGTCAGCTGTAATCCAGCTTCACTTCCTGTAGACATGAACACAACAACAGTCGTCTTCACATCAACTTAAACACATGATCTCAACAAGCTTCTTTCTGATCTGATTGGCTGACTGTTCTCTCTGTCTGTCTCTCTGTCCTCTCCTGAAGACTGTCACCATTCCCCTCTTTGAGCCACTGAGAAGGTCTGAGGTTTACAGGAAGTACTGGATCTTTGCTCTGATACTAACTGTGTTTAATATAATACTGCTGAAACCAGCATGGACCCACTCCAACCCTCTACTGACCTCAGAGTCTCCAGTTTACAGTGTGGACTCTCCTTTAGATCACACAGCAGCTTCACTCCTGAATCCTGCAGGTTGTTGCTGAATCTCAGGTCCAGCTCTCTCAGATGGGAGTGGTTGGACTTCAGAGCTGAGGCCAGAGAAACACAGCTGATCCCTGTCAAACTGCAGCCCCTCAGTCTGAATAAAGAATAAATGATGTAGATAAAAACCATCAATAAAACAATCAGGTGTGTTCAGGTGTTAAATGTGTAGCTCAACATTACTATGTCCTGATCAATGAGCTTTGCCCTAAACTGAGTAGAGTGACTTTGTCATTGTGTTATTGTGCTGATCCCAACAGGATGCAGGTTAAAGACTGGAAAATACAAAAAGTGAAAAACAGCTCTCATAAATATCATTGACAACGTGCTGCTACTTCAATAAAGATGTAGTGACTTCACCTCTTAAACACTGCCAGCTCCACCAGTGGCTCCATCATCACCAACTCATGTTGTGCAGCCAAACACAAATCACTTATTTAAAGAATCATCAGGGTAAATTTAAGTTGAAATCAAGTGTTTAAAGCAGGGCTGTTCAATTACAAATTCAACTGGGCCGGATTTTAAACCAGAAAATGTTGATGGGCCAGACATTTTCAGCAGCAGGCAACCTATTGGAAACTTTTTTGTTTTAGCTATTGGTGATGACACATTTCTAAACAGGTGCAAATTACTGTAGTAAAAGTAGCAATGTTTTTAGTGTCACATTTGAAATAATAAAAAAAGTCGTCACATATCTGACAGAGGAACATCACATAATGCAGAAACAGAATAAAGAAGAGCTGTCAATGCACAGAAGCATAACAAGTGACATGAACAGTAACTCATAACACACACACACACACACACACACACACACACACATACACACACACACATACACACACACACACACTTCCTGACGTTTACCTTTAAGGTGAAGTGTTTATGAAAATACACAGGATATAGTTTTATACAGTCTATGGCAGCAACAGTCATGTTTACAACAACAAAGTCACTATATAAACTTAATAATATCTCACTGGAAACAAACCTAACATGTCAATAAAATAAATATTACTCCTGACATCACAACACTGAGTTACGTTATATAAGCATGAAGAACAGACATCAGTATCAGTCATTCTTCCTGCTCTCTGTCCCACCTCTACTGAGGACACTCACTGTCCACAGGTAGGCTGTCTCAGGTACATTTTAAGATAAGTGACAAACTAAGTTAAACAGACTACATACAGACAGCTTTCATTTTAGTTTGCTTTAACTATTTGCTATTGGTCCCACTAGTGTGATGTGCTTGTGTAAAATGTGATTGTAAACCATAACGGCGGTGAATGAGGGACAGAGCAGATTGAAATATGTCTTTCTACATGCTGAACACGTGTATTGATAAAGCACTGGCTTTTTACTGCTCAAGGTTTTATTGAGTCTGCAGCATGATGATACATGAAACCAAAACTTTACAAAGTAACAATGAAAGAGACGATAACAGCAGAGCTTATTAGTACTACAGTCTTGATTCATTTTGCCCCGGGCTGTTTAATACAGAGTCTCCACACCAATCCCTACCCAGCCACTCTGAGGTTGCTTCTGGTCCTGATATAGCCTGCAGGCCGCCAACTGAATAGGCCTGCTTTAAAGGTTAGGAGTGAATTTTCAACTCACTTTTTCTACTTCAATTAAAGTTATACTATGCAGGATTGTTGCTTACACTTTGTAAACACACTTGCCAGTGAAAGTAAAAGCCAACCCCAGATTCATTCTTGTTTGGCATTTCTTCTCACTATATTTGTGTTTTCAGGTGTTGTATCTCTTTGATTCCTGCTGCTTACAGTCTGGCATCTGGTCCCCACCTTTTTATAAAGCCCTGAGCTCACCTAACACAGGCAGAGGGCAGAGTCTCTGCAGATAAATACACCACCACACACTGAGAGTGGCTCATAAGTGATGATTGAGAGGGATTATTTCTGTATGAGTCTATACACTGTTTTAAGGAAGATCCTGCAGAGTTTATCTTTAAGGTTTTAGCTCCACATTGCTCTGCCACAGTCAATGGATTAAACCACTGAACAAGACAAATAGACTTCATTGTGGATCAGTATAATATCAGCCTGATGTCTGCAGTTTAGTGTCAACACAACTTTCACATCATAATAATCTCAGCACAGGAGTAAAAAATGGTGTCTGACCTCAGAGTCTCCAGTTTACAGTGTGGACTCTCCAGAAAATCACACAGCTGCTTCACTCCTGAATCCTGCAGCTTGTAGTTGTAGCTCAGGTCCAGCTCTCTCAGATGAGAGGGGTTGGACTTCAGAGCTGAGGCCAGAGAAACACAGCTGATCTCTGTCAAACTGCAGCTCTCCAGTCTGAATAAAGAATAAATGATGTAGATAAAAATCATTAATGAAACAATCAGATGTGTTCAGGTGTTAAATGTGTAGCTCAACATTACTATGTCCTGATCAATGAGCTTTGCCCTAAACTGAGTAGAGTGACTTTGTCATTGTGTTATTGTGCTGATCCCAACAGGATGCAGGTTAAAGACTGGAAAATACAAAAAGTGAAAAACAGCTCTCATAAATATCATCATTTATCCTTTTCAATAGATAGGACAGTGTACCATGAGGTGGGGAGGGGGGGGGGGGCGACACACAGCAAATAGCTGCAGGCTAGAATCAAACCCGGGCCACTGCAACAAGGACAGAGCCTTAGTACATAGAGCACCTGCTCTATCCACTAAGCCACTGATGCCCCTTTACGTTTTCATTCATAGGGGACACCCTTCTAACATAATCTGAACAAATGGAATGTTGGGACTTACAAAGAGCAACTATTGCATTAATTATCAAATAAAACCCTGTAAGAATATTATGATGGGATATAAACAGCTGTTGACATTAGCTGACAAGAATATTGAAGGTATGATTGTCTCTTTCATTCAGCCAGCCGGAGAACCAGATGAGCTCCTCTGGTGTGTCGGTTTCGGCCCACGGGCAGTACGTTTGACAACCCTGGTTTACAGGTTAGGAGTGAATAATTCAGTCATTTTTCTGCTGAAATCAAAGTTATGTTATGCAGGATTGTTGGTTACTGTTTGTAAACACGTTCAACAGCTCAGGTGAAGGTAAAAGCCAACCCCAGATTCATTCTTGTTTGGCATTTCTTCTTGCTAAATTTGCATTTCTTTCAGTGTTGTATCTCTTTGATTCCTGCTGCTTACAGTCTGGCATCTGGTCCCCACCTTTTTATAAAGCCTGAGCTCACCTGAGCGCTGTGGGGGTACACACCCAGAAAATAAGAAGAAAGTAAGAAAACACAGACAAAGGGCAGAGTCTCTGCAGAAAAATACACCACCACACACTGAGAGTGGCTCATAAGTGTTGATTGAGAGGGATTATTTCTGTATGAGTCTATACACTGTTTTTAAGGAAGATCCTGCAGAGTTTATCTTTAAGGTTTTAGCTCCACATTGCTCTGCCACAGTCAATGGATTAAACCACTGAGCAAGACAAATAGACTTCATTGTGGATCAGTATAATATCAGCCTGATGTCTGCAGTTTAGTGTCAACACAACTTTCACATCATATTAATCTCAGCACAGGAGTAAAAAATGGTGTCTGACCTCAGAGTCTCCAGTTTACAGTATGGACTCTCCAGAAAATCACACAGCTGCTTCACTCCTGAATCCTGCAGCTTGTAGTTGTCACTCAGCTCCAGCTCTCTCAGATGGGAGGGGTTGGACTTCAAAGCTGAGTCCAGAGAAACACAGCTGATCTCTGTCAAACTGCAGTTCCTCAGTCTGAATAAAGAATAAATGATGTAGATAAAAATCATTAATGAAACAATCAGATGTGTTCAGGTGTTAAATGTGTAGCTCAACATTACTATGTCCTGATCAATGAGCTTTGCCCTAAACTGAGTAGAATGACTTTGTCATTGTGTTATTGTGGATCATCATGATGTCAGCCTTCTACAGACATCATCCAAATGTCACCACAACATTCACCTATTCATATCAACACAGATTAACAACATGCTGTTGATCTCAGTCAAGTCTGTATTTAGAGGATCAATGTCAAATCAGACATGTTGGACTAAAAACTGTTCATTCATTCATTTCTTACATGACCTTCATACTGTATTTGTATATGGAATAAAAAGGAGAGGGACACATTTGTTCAAGTTGTTCAACAGTCACATGCACATTAAAAGAGTTATTGGTGGCAGTAAATATTCCTCCTGTCCATACTGAGTGTGAAGTGGTCTCTTCTTAACTCAGCTACACTCTAAGAAATGTCTTCATAAGTTCAGATGAAACTAATATGAAGCTTCAGCAGTCTGAGTTATCCAAATCAAGAGGGTGTGGACCAAAGTTACAGACTGTTTAGCACCAAACTCCCTCTTTGAGTTACTGTTCCTCCTCTGCAGCTCAACAAGAAAAACACTGTCAAACACTAAATACTGACTGTAACTCAGACGCCTGAAGCCTCATATTAGTTTAAACTGAACTTTGACACAGAACAAGACTGTGGATTTTGTCCTCCATCTGGTAACACTGGAGTCAGGTTATAAAGGGACTGCTTCACAGACAGTATGGACAGAAGGAATGATTACAGACATCAACTACAAAGTGCACTCAGTAGAGTGCAGACCTCTGCCAGGTGACTGCATTATAGCTGTGACTCTAGACAACAACACATGCTGCTCAGCTGTGACCGCTGGAGTTGTCCCTCCTGACTTCCTTACAGTCAAGATGGCGGCTAAGATAACCAAAACGTCTGAGATGCTTGCTGTCTACACAGGGCTTTAAACAGATTTCATTAACATAGGACATATCAAAGTGCTTGACTTATATAGAACATTTACTAAAGTGCTGGACGTAATCTTCAGAGTCTGTTATAATAACATGTATGCCTCTGTGCACCAGTCAAGTTTCTCATTACATCCATGTCTGTAAAAACATGGATGCTTCACATCCATTGTCCCCCGACAGCACAGAAGATCTATACAATCAACATCATTTCAAGGTGGACACCCAAGATCAGTGTCACCAACTCAGTCTCTGACCAAATGTCTCCCCTTCTGTTCCTGAGATATGACGTTTAATAATGACCAGAGAAGTGTTTTATGCAGAACATGATGATGTCACAGTGAAGTTGACCTTTGACCTTTTGGATATAAAATCTCATCATTGATTATTTTATCCTGTTAGACATTAGTGTGAAGTTTTGTCATCATTAGCATATGAATTCTTGAGTTATGGCCAAAAACATATTTTGTGAGGTCACAGTGATCTTGACCTTTAATCTTTGACCACCAAAATCTAATAATTTGATCTTTGAGTCCAGGTGGACGTTTGTGCCAAACTGGAAGAAATTCCCTTGAGGTATTCTTGAGATACCACTTTCACTAAAATGGGACGGACAGACGGACGGACGACCTGAAAACATAATGTCTCCAGTCACGGCTATCTCCGGCACAGAGGCATAAAACATAGAATGTAAAGTTTCAGCTTTAGAATAAATAACACACACTGACCATTATATGACGCTTGTCTTGAGTTATGCGGCTGTAAAACAGTGGACGTGTCATTTCCTATAAATTCTTCACAATAAAAGTCCCATGTTGTTTTGTTATTTTAGCTTTGTTTAGCTTTTATTGTGAAGCAGCCAAAGCAGAAAATATTGGTTTTTCATCTGCAGTGACTTCATACGAATCTTATCCGTCTGACAGCGAACATGAAACGGTAAAATAAGGCAGATATCTGAAAGTACAAACAGCAACGCAGGAGAGAAACTAAACTTCAAACCACAGAGATTCAGTTCAAAGATACAAAACTTGTGAACACACAGACACTCTGAAAACTCTGGGCTGCTGCACAGACACCAGTTGAGTATGGAATGCGGAAAGGACCATAATGTCTAATGTGACGTTCGCATTAACACGCCGAATTTGTACGTCTTAAGACGGTAAAAAATGACCTGTTAACACGTGAATTTTAAACGTCTTAAGACGTTTCGACATGAAAGCTTCCCTGCCATTGGCTGGCGTCAATATACCTGCCCCTTTTTAATGTAGTGATTGGGCTGGGCTGTATATATGCCCATTGTTGTCACGTGGACTCTCGCTAGTGAGTATGTTTCTTATATGCACCTGTGATGGATAGCCTACGTTTAGCCTATGTACCATGCTACGTACCTATGACATGTTTTGTACTTCCGATGCCTGAGCAAGGCTTATCAAGAGAAGGCTGAGACCGTTGACGTGTCGGGAGGGGCGGGGGAAGCATGCACCCTTATCAGTGATTAAGGATTTGATTTGAAGTTATGTTTGGGATAATGTTCTTTAATTAGCCGGTGAATAGGCTTCTGGGAAAATAACTCAGGGGAATGGTTTTATTCCCCTGAAGGAAGTTATTTTCCCAGTAGCCTATTCACCGGCTCATTATACATTATCCCGCTTATTACACAGCTAATTATCAGTTAAATAAATAATGTTGTCTGTACTCACCCAGGCTTAGTGGACTGAACCGAGGCATAAAACTTGCATAAAATGTCATTAAGCATGACTGCCAAGTGTCTATTCAAATCCGTGTTCTTTTGTTTTTGGCAGAGAAAGTCTGTCAGTATAGTAGCGGCATCCCCTTCCTCAAAATCCTTGTAGCTACTCTCCAAATAAGTTAAAAGAAATGTTAAAATCAGCCACTTCTGTTTGTTTTTTCCCTTGGAAGTTGTTTGACACCTGCAGTGTTGCAGGGCAGCGTCCCTGGCAATGCTGGGCTACATAGCAACTGTGTAATGACCGCTGCTAGTAGCAACGGTCATTACACAGTTTGATAACTAAATCAAGCCATTTAAGGAACAATATAACCCTGTCTGCAGGGACGCATGATGGGATCAAGCGGATCATGTGCATAATTAACCACAAAACAAGCAAATACTTCATCTTAATGACATATAACACTCACTATGCTTTAGCTGAATCCTCTCAGCAAATGACCATGTTGAATTGAAATTAGTTTATCATGTTAAATGTCTGCAATTGTACGAAATTGCTCCAATGCATTAACCAATCTTTGTGCATAATCACACAGCCTGATATGCCCTGCAAACACACTATTTTCTAAAAGCACAGAGCAAAGAAATGTCTTTTTTTCTCCCCTGCTCTGCTGTCAGCAGGAGCGGCGGCTGCAGCGGGGATTTCAGCACCATGGACAGGGCACGTAAAAAGACTTGACAAGCGTCTCCTTTAAATGCGTTTGCTGCTAGCGAAATTATACAGAATAGCCTAAATGAAGACACTGACATATTTTCAATAAAAAACAATGAGTTGAAGCTTTTGTAGTACAACGAATTTCAGAATTCTATATGGACTTAAAAATCAATTTCGGAGTGGAGGGGTCTTGGAATGGAGGGCTGTCCCCTGTTGGGACATTGTGCGCACACAGCCCTTCACCACCTGGATCCTAAAATAAACACCTGTTTTATTACACCATCATGCTTCCGTGTTGCGCCATTCAAATAACAAGAATTGCGATTTAATACTCTGAATTATAACAGCCAGCTTATTGAAAAATGTCGGGTTTAAATCGGGCTCGGGCCCATAATTACAGTTAATTGGACGGGCTGGGCCGGTCCCGGACATAATGTGCATGGGCTCAGGCCGAGTCAGGCTGGATTTTTTGGGCCTGATCTAAGCTCTATTAGCCGCTCTGGTGGAAAGGGGGTCAGTTCCGGGGAACCCACATCCACTCGTTTCCCCTGAGCCGCCTCAAGAACTGCCTGCTCTCGCCCTGCAGCTATGCGGAGTCCCTCCTGATCAGAACGCCACTCCACCTCTGAGCGCAGCAGGTCCAGAGCCTCTGTATAGTCAGGCGGGCTGCATATCACATCAAAAGCATAGATTTATGCATTGATGATATGAAAGAGATAAATGTAAGTCAGACAAATTGAGTTAAAATTCAGATTCTTTATATTAACTGGACTCCAACTTTAATAGACATCCAGTTCAAAGGGTGCACTGTTATGTGTTTAGTTAACATCCAGTTTTGAAATGAAGACCAAAATTCTTTAACAAGATCACATTCAAAGAAAATATGCCCTACTGTTTCAATGTCACTCTCTCAAAATCCACACGAGTTGTTGTCCCAATTAAATCTTACATGTAGGAAGTTTTTGGATGGATAGACATCATTTAATATTTTAAATGTCACCTCTTTAGCTTTGTGTGGGATTGGATAATATAAATATATCGTCCTTATTTTTCTTGCCTCCACGTCATTGTAATCATGCAGAACATATTTTCTTTTTAGCTGGTAAGGATAGTACTGTGTATTTAAAACATTTCTTATAAATTTATTAGAGAACTATTCACTCAGCTGTTGGAATCTGTCCGCTAAAGCTTGCAGCTTCTGTTGCCGGTTCATTTCGGATGTTCGCTGTGGTGTTGCCACCATGATGCCGTAATGCACCATTAAGCTGGATGCTAACAGTTAAACAAGAAGAAGAAGCGGAGGATCATGGGTAGGCTAGGCATTTTCGTGTTAACAGGGCATTTTTAAACGTCTTAAGATGTACAAATTTTGCATTTTAATGCCAAAGTCACATTAGACGTTTTGGTCCTTTCTGCGTTCCATAATTGAGCCTCAACACACGCTTGCTGGAGGGGGCGGAGCCTGTCAGCTTCAGCTCCACTAGTTTGGAGTCCACATGTGTCTGTCGTTGGTTTTAGGTGGATTACAATAAGAAATGACACGTTTGGAAGATTTTATTCCACTGACAGTGATGTAACTAGAGGCTGTTAACTCAAGTAACGTCACCTGTGTGGGTCGAGGAGGAGGGAGAGAAACGCAGCCCAGCGACAGGAAAACACAGTAAAGACTCTCACACTGAGCTCAAATCAAAGCAGTGCACATAAACAAGGTCAATAACATCAATAAAATATTTGCTTTCTTTCAGGGGGGTGGGGGATCCCACTGATAGAGGAAACACTTGATAGCAACTGGGATTGTTCCACAGCACATCAGTCAACACATGGATGCATAGGGAAACAGGAGCCAGTCAATGCTTGTCATTTAGAAATGAGATCACATAGACGTATGAATCCAGATCATTAATGGTGCAGTCCTAATGGGCGTGTGAGTGTGAAAGAATATCAACCTGTCCTTAAAGTCCAAGATGTTTCCAGTGCAGACTATTTATTTGCTGATTGTTGCAGTCTAAAGGTCTGTGACTTCAAATGATTATGTGACCTTAACATGAAAACAAAGAAACCTTAGAACCTCAGGAATCTTAATTTCTGTTTGGATAAATCTCAAACTTGATGGTGTCTAAATGTTCTAAATCATCATTTCTCTGCCTTTCATAACCAACTGTTCAGCCATTTGGAAAGACACAACATTTCTGAAAACACTGAAAGCTTTATAACCTCAGTCAAGGATTTATATTATATATATCCAAAAACAAACAAACAAACACCTACATAAGCAAGTGAACTGACCTCAGAGTCTCCAGCCTACAGTTTGGACTCTCCAGTCCAGCACACAGCTGCTTCACTCCTGAATCCTTCAGGTCGTTTCCACTCAGGTCCAGCTCTCTCAGATGGGAGGGGTTGGACTTCAGAGCTGAGGCCACGACTTCACAGTCAGTCTCTGAGAGTTCACACCCAATAAATCTGACATGACACATATATTACAAAATCTGTTATTGTCAAAGAGACACTTGATATTTACTTTATGGATTTGATGATAAAACAGTTTGAAATATCCTGTTTTGATGGACTGAAAATAGTTAAGAATAAAAAAAGAACACAAAGAATTCAAACTAATTAAAAGCTGATTCATGACCAGAATTACTGCCTCATGGTCGTATGCTTCACCAGTCAAGTTACACTTACAGTTTACATCCATGTCTGTCCAGACTCATATGTGTCCATGACAGTAGACAATGATTCAAATATGGATGTTGCTGCAAAGAAGCTACTTATTCTAAAACACAGACGCTTCACACACATCTTCAACCCGACAGCACAGAAGATCTATACAATCAGCACAGTTTCAAGATCAGTGTCACCAACTCAGTCTCTGACCAAATGTCTCCCCTTCTGTTCCTGAGATATGACGTTTAATAATGACCAGAGAAGTGTTTTATGCAGAACATGATGATGTCACAGTGAAGTTGACCTTTGACCTTTTGGATATAAAATCTCATCACTTCATCATTTTATCCTGTTAGACATTAGTGTGAAGATTGTCATAATTAGTGAATGAATTCTTGAGTTATGGCCAAAAACATATTTTGTGAGGTCACAGTGATCTTGACCTTTAATCTTTGACCACCAAAATCTAATAATTTGATCTTTGAGTCCAGGTGGACGTTTGTGCCAAATTGGAAGAAATTCCCTTGAGGCATTCTTGAGATACCACATTCACTAAAACGGGACGGATAGACGGACGGACAACCTGAAAACATAATGTCTCCAATCACGGCTATCTCCGGCACAGAGGCATAAAACATAGAATGTAAAGTTTCAGCTTTAGAATAAATGACACACACTGACCATTATATGACGCTTGTCTTGAGTTATGCAGCTGTAAAACAGTGGACGTGTCGTACTCGTACTCGTACTCGTTGTCCTCCGCTTATCCGGGTCCGGGTCGCGGGGGCAGCAGCCTCAGCAAGGAAGCCCAGACAGTCCTCTCCCTAGCCACTTCCATCAGCTCTTCCGCGGGAACCCCGAGGTGTTCCCAGGCCAGCTGGGTGATGTAGTCCCTCCAGCGTGTCCTGGGGCAGCCCCGAGGTCTCCTCCCGGTTGGACATGCCCGAAACACCTCCCAAGGGAGGCGTTCAGAAGGCATCCTTACCAGATGCCCGAACCACCTCAACTGGCTCCTCTCGATGTGGAGGAGCAGCGGCTCTACTCCGAGTCCCTCCCGAATGTCTGAGCTCCTCACCCTATCCCTAAGGCTGAGCCCAGCCACCCTGCGGAGGAAACTCATTTTGACCGCTTGTATTCGCAATCTCATTCTTTCGGTCACTACCCAGAGCTCGTGACCATAGGTGAGGGTTGGAACGAAGATCGACCGGTAAATCGAGAGCTTCGCTTTCTGGCTAAGCTCCCTTTTCACCACAACGGACCAGTTAAGCGCCCGCATCACTGCTGGCGCTGCCCCAATCCGCCTGTCAATCTCCCGCTCCATCCTACCCTCACTCGTGAACAAGATCCCGAGATACTTAAACTCCTCCACCTGAGGAAGGACCTGCCCCCTGACCTGGAGTGGGCAATCCACCCTTTTCCGGCTGAGGACCATGGCCTCGGACTTGGAGGTACTGATTCTCATCCCAGCCGCTTCACACTCGGCTGCGAACCGCCCCAGTGAGAGCTGGAGGTCACTGTTCGATGGAGCTAGGAGGACCATGTCATCCATAAAAGCAGGGACGAGATTCTCCCATCACCGAACCCGACACCCTCCACCACTCGGCTGCGCCTAGAAATTCTGTCCATAAAAGTTATGAACAGAACCAGTGACAAAGGGCAGCCCTGGCGGAGTCCAACCCTCACCGGGAACAGGTCCGACTTACTGCCAGCCATGCGAACCAGACTCATGCTCCTTTGGTACAGGGACTGGATGGCCCTTAGCAAGGGGCCACCCACCCCATACTCCCGGAGCACCCCCCACAGGATGCCCCTGGGGACACGGTCGTAAGCCTTCTCCAAATCCACAAAACACATGTGGACTGGTTGGACGAACTCCCATTCCCCCTCCAGCACCCTGGCGAGGGTAAAGAGCTGGTCCACGGTTCTGCGTCCGGGACGAAAACCACATTGCTCCTCCTCAATCCGAGGTTCTAGACCTTCACTGGGTAGAGGCTGAGGAGTGTGATCCCCTGTAGTTGGAACACACCCTCTGGTCCCCTTTTTGAAAATGGGGACCACCCCGGTCTGCCACTCCAGAGGCACTGCCCCGATGTCCATGCAATGCTGCAGGCGTGTCAGCCAGGACAGCCTACAACATCCAGAGCCTTGAGATATCCAGGACGAATCTCTTATCCACCCGGGGCTCCGCCTCGGTTGTTTCACCACCTCGGCGACTTCTGCCCCAGAAATTGGACAACCCGCCCCTGAGACCCCCGTCTCTGTTTCCTCACTGGAATACGTGTTGGTGGGATTGAGGAGCTCCTCAAAGTATTCCTTCCACCGCCCGACAATGTCCCCAGTTGATGTCAGCAGCTCCCCGCCCCCACTGTGTGCTCACAGTGTGAGCAAGTTGCCGCCTTCCCCCCCTGAGGCGCCGGACGGTTTG
Organism: Epinephelus fuscoguttatus; assembly: GCF_011397635.1. Taxonomy (NCBI): domain Eukaryota; kingdom Metazoa; phylum Chordata; class Actinopteri; order Perciformes; family Serranidae; genus Epinephelus; species Epinephelus fuscoguttatus. The sequence continues at coordinate 1,891,009 of NC_064774.1, forward strand.
CCAGAACCTCTTTGGAGCCGATCGATAGTCTTCCTCCATGGCCTCACCAAACTCCTCCCACGCCCGAGTTTTTGCCTCCACGACTGCCGCCGCCACGCTCCGCTTGGCCCGCCGGTACCCGTCAGCTGCTTCCGGAGACCCACAGACCAACCATGCCCTGTAGGCCTCCTTCTTCAGCCTGACGGCTCCCCTCACCTCTGGTGTCCACCAGCAGGTTCAGGGATTACCGCTGCGACTGGCACCAGCGGCCTTGCGGCCACAGCTCGCAACCGCCGCCTCAACAATGGCAGAGCGGAACAAGGCCCATTCGGACTCAATGTCCCCCTCCGCACTCGGGACGTGGTCGAAGCTCTCCCGGAGGTGGGAGTTGAAGATCATCTGGACAGGTTCTTCCGCCAGGCGTTCCCAGCAGACCCTCACTGTTCGTTTGGGCCTGCCAGGTCTGCGCGGCGTCTTCCCCCACCATCTGATCCAACTCACCACCAGGTGGCGATCAGTTGACAGCTCTGCTCCTCTCTTCACCCGAGTGTCCAGAACATATGGCCGCAGGTCAAATGATACGACTACAAAGTCGATCATTGACCTGCGACCAAGGCTGTCCTGGTGCCACGTGCACCGATGGACATCCTTATGTTTGAACATGGTGTTAGTTATGGCCAAACTGCGACCCGCACAGAAGTCCAATAACTGAACACCACTCAGGTTCAGATCGGGCAGGCCGTTCCTCCCAATCACGCCCCTCCAGGTCCTGCTGTCATTGCCCACGTGAGCGTTGAAGTCCCCCAGCAGAACAATGGAGTCCCCGGATGGGGCACTGTCCAGCACCCGTCCCAGGGACGCCAAAAAGGGTGGGTACTCTGAACTGTTGTTCGGTGCATAAGCACAGACAACAGTCAGGATCCGTTCCCTGACCCGAAGGCGCAGGGGAGCAACCCTTTCATCTACTGGGGTAAACCCCAACGTACAGGCAGAGAGTCTGGGGGCTATCAGGAAGCCCACCCCGGCCCTCCGCCTCTCACCCGGAGCAACTCCAGCGAAGGAGAGAGTCCAACCCCTCTCAAGGACTAGGGTTCCAGAGCCGGAACTATGTGTCGAGGTGAGGCGGACTATATCTAGCCGGTAGCGCTCAACCTCTTCCACAAGCTCTGGCTCCTTCCCCGCCAGAGAGGTGACATTCCATGTCCCAAGAGCCAACTTCTGTAACCGAGGATCGGATCGCCAAGGCCCCTGCCTTGGTCTGCTGCCCAATCCACATTGCACCGAACCCTTCTGGATCCCTCTACGGGTGGTGGGCCTGCAGGGGGACGAACCCATGTAGCCGGTTCGGGCTGGGCCCGGCCAGACCCCATGGGCGAAGGCCCGACCACCAGGCGCTCGCCCACGGGCCCCAACCCCAGGCCTGGCTCCAGGGCGGGGCCCCGGTAACCCTCCAGGCCGGGTACACGTATCCTTGATCATAACCATCATGAAGGGTCTTTTGAACCGTTCTTCGTCTGATCCTTCGCCCAGAACCAATCTGCCATGGGAAACCCTACCAGGGGCAAAATGCCCCCGACAGCATAGCTCCTAGGGTCATTAGGGCACTCAAACTCCTCCACCACGATAAGGTGATGGTTCTCGGAGGAGCAGTGGACGTGTCATTTCCTATAAATTCTTCACAATAAAAGTCCCATGTTGTTTTGTTATTTTAGTTTTGTTTAGCTTTTATTGTGAAGCAGCCAAAGCAGAAAATATTGGCTTTTCATCTGCAGTGACTTCATACGAATCTTATCCGTCTGACAGCGAACATGAAACGGTAAAATAAGGCAGATATCTGAAAGTACAAACAGCAACGCAGGAGAGAAACTAAACTTCAAACCACAGAGATTCAGTTCAAAGATACAAAACTTGTGAACACACAGACACTTTGAAAACTCTGGGCTGCTGCACAGACACCAGTTGAGCCTCAACACACGCTTGTTGGAGGGGGCGGAGCCTGTCAGCTTCAGCTCCACTAGTTTGGAGTCCACATGTGTCTGTCTTTGCTTTTAGGTGGATTACAATAAGAAATGACACGTTTGGAAGATTTTATTCCACTTACAGTGATGTAACCAGAGGCTGTTAACTCAAGTAACGTCACCTGTGTGGGTCGAGGAGGAGGGAGAGAAACGCAGCCCAGCGACAGGAAAACACAGTAAAGACTCTCACACTGAGCTCAAATCAAAGCAGTGCACATAAACAAGGTCAATAACATCAATAAAATATTTGCTTTCTTTCAGGGGGGTGGGGGATCCCACTGATAGAGGAAACACTTGATAGCAACTGGGATTGTTCCACAGCACATCAGTCAACACATGGATGCATAGGGAAACAGGAGCCAGTGAATGCTTGTCATTTAGAAATGAGATCACATAGACGTATGAATCCAGATCATTAATGGTGCAGTCCTAATGGGCGTGTGAGTGTGAAAGAATGTCAACCTGTCCTTAAAGTCCAAGATGTTTCCAGTGCAGACTATTTATTTGCTTATTGTTGCAGTCTAAAGCTCTGTGACTTCAAATGATTATGTGACCTTAACATGAAAACAAAGAAACCTCAGAACCTCAGGAATCTTAAATTCTTTGGATAAATCTCAAACTTGATGGTGTCTAAATGTTCTAAATCATCATTTCTCTGCCTTTCATAACCAACTGTTCAGCCATTTGGAAAGACACAACATTTCTGAAAACACTGAAAGCTTTATAACCTCAGTCAAGGATTTATATTATATATATCCAAAAACAAACAAACACCTACATAAGCAAGTGAACTGACCTCAGAGTCTCCAGTCTACAGTTTGGACTCTCCAGTCCAGCACACAGCTGCTTCACTCCTGAATCCTGCAGGTTGTTTCCACTCAGGTCCAGCTCTCTCAGATGGGAGGGGTTGGACTTCAGAGCTGAGGCCACGACTTCACAGTCAGTCTCTGAGAGTCCACTGAATCTCAATCTGACATGACACATATATTACAAAATCCGTTATTGTCAAAGAGACACTTGATATTTACTTTATGGATTTGATGATAAAACAGTTTGAAATATCCTGTTTTGATGGACTGAAAATAGTTAAGAATAAAAAAAGAACACAAAGAATTCAAACTAATTAAAAGCTGATTCATGACCAGAATTACTGCCTCGTGGTCGTATGCTTCACCAGTCAAGTTACACTTACAGTTTACATCCATGTCTGTCCACACTCATATCAATCAATCAATCAATCAATCAATCAAACTTTATTTGTATAGCACTTTTCATACATTAAAAATGCAGCACAAAGTGCTTCACAGAATAAAAACAAACAAAAATAATACATACATATTGAAAACCCATCCCTCCCACCCCCACATATAAACACACACACACAAACACACACACACACTCAATATAGTCAGTAACATGACTGGGCACTGAGGAACCAGGTGAGGAAAGAACCACCTATGGGGAGCCATCCACACTGAGAGGCGCTACAGCCCAAGGCCACAGGGAGCGCCGCCACAGAGACACACATGGTGTGGAGATTAGGAAAAATTAAAGAGTTAAAGATTAAAATAATATTAATAATAATAAATAAATAAATAAATAAATAAATGAAGATTTAGAAACTAAAATGCATAAAGATTTAAAAATAAATCATTTAAAAGCATTAGAAAGTAAAAAGAACATATAATAGAAGAATTAAAAGAGTAAAAGAAATCAGTTAAAAGCTAAATTAAAAAGGTGAGTCTTGAGCCTCCTTTTAAAAACATCAACAGTCTCTGCAGTCCTGATGCTCTCCGGCAGTTCCATAAGTGAGGGCCATAATGGCTGAATGCAGCCTCCCCGTAGGTTTTTGTTCTAACTCTTGGAACAATTAAAAGGCCGGTGCCGGAGGACCTCAGGATCTGCGAGGGTTGATTTGATAAAAGCAGGTCAGAAAAATAAGATGGCCCAAGACCGTTAAGACATTTAAAAACTAATAAAAGAACCTTAAAATCAATCCTGAAAAACACAGGGAGCCAATGCAGCGATTGTAAAACTGGTGAAATGTGCTCCCGCCCTCTGGTCCTCGTTAGCACTTGTGCGGCTGAGTTTTGGAGTAGCTGCAGGTTAGAGATGGTCTTTTTGGGAAGACCATACAGCAGGGCATTACAGTAATCTAAACGACAAGAGATAAAAGCATGCATCAGCACCTCCGTGTTAGCCTGAGAGAGAAACGAGCAGACTCTGGCTACATTCTTAAGATGATAAAAACCTGTCTTTGTCACATTTTTGATGTGTGGAATAAAACTAAGCTCAGAGTCAAAACGCCCAGGTTCTTTACACATTGTGAAGGTTTAAAATCTTGTAGTTTTGGTAAAAAATCTTGCAGTTTTGGTCCTGGCCTTCAGGACCAATAATTAAAACCTCTGTTTTGTCCTGGTTGAGCCGTAGGAAATTCACTGCCATCCATGACTTGGTATTGATAATGCAGTTAAAAAGGGTATCAATTGGCCCTGTGTCATCAGGAGACATGGTGATGTACAGCTGTGTGTCATCTGCGTAACTGTGGAAGCTGATGCCGTGCCTCCTGATGACGTCCCCAAGGGTAAGCATGTATAGATTAAAAAGAATTGGACCTAAAATTGACCCTTGGGGCACCCCACACCTAATTTCATGTATTCTTGAGGAACATGTATCCATACTTACAAAGAAACAACAATCTGTGAGATAAGAGCTGAACCAGTTAAAAACACTACCAGAGAGGCCCACCAGGTTTCTGAGTCTGTTTAATAAAATGTGGTAATCTATTGTATTGAAGGCGGCGCTTAGATCCACTAGTACCAAGACTGTGAGTTTTTGTGAGTCAACATTCAACCTGATATCATTTAAAATCTTTAAAAGGGCTGTCTCGGTACTGTAGTTCATCCTAAAACCAGACTGATATTTCTCTAAAATACTGTTTCTTTTTAAAAAATCATTTACTTGGTTAAAAACCAGTTTTTCTAAAATCTTACTTAAACACGGTAAGTTGGATGCAGGTCGGTAATTATTAAAAATGTTGGGATCTAAATTACTCTTCTTCAGAAGGGGCTTCACCACCGCCGTTCTGAAGGCAGCGGGGAAGACACCCGTCTGGAGAGAGTAATTCACTATATTTAAAATCTGTTCCTCAAAGAATCCATAAAATGTTTTTAAAGTGATGTGGGAATCAGATCTAAAAGGCAGGTTGTTGGGTTTACCTGGGAGAAAACTCGACCAAGTGTCCTTCGTCAACCAGGGCAAAACTCTCCAGTGTTTCCTCAGGTAAAAGCAATCATCCAGGTGTGTTAAAAATGACATTCTGTTGGGATAAAAGACTGGATCTGATATCGTCAATTTTACTTCTGAAGTGGTCTGCAAAGTCCTCACAGAGGGCATCTGTTGATAAGTTGGATGGTTTATTAAAATTGGTGCTGGTTAAAAGATCGAAGGCGGAGAAAAGAAATTTGGGGTTGTTTTTATGATCGGAAATGAGTTTTGAAAAGTGGGATATTCTTGCCTGTTTGACTGTTTTATTGTAGGTTTTGAGTTGTTTGCGTAGTATTTGTGCCTCTCTGCACTCCTGCATTTTCTTTTCAGTCTTTTGATGTTATCATTTCTCCCCGGGGGAGTAGGTTTTGTTTTTATGGTTTTGGTTAAAAGTGGAGCCACTGAGTCAAGTGTTGACTTTAATTTACTGTTAAAATTGTCCACAATAAAATCACAGGGTGCAGGTAAAATTTCAGCAGGAGTGCTCTGTAAACAACAACAACAAAGGCATGATGCTCAAATGATGAGTAGCTGTTAAAAGAAACTTCAGTAGAGTGCAGTGGATTTTTAGTGACTGAAGTAGTTCCGCCTCCTTTTTTACCCCCCCCCCCCCCAGTAGAAAATAAAAAATTAAAATTTGGTGGGCAGGCCTCGGTGAGAACAACAGGTGCTTCAGTGCCAAGCCACGTCTCTGTTAAAAGAATACTGTCCAGCTTGTTATCTAAAATCAGGTCATTTATGATAAAAGTTTTATTTAAAAGAGAGCGCACGTTCAGCATGGCCAGGTTAATGTCTGTGCTGAACGTGCGCTCATCATCACAATGTGGTGAGTGTGGAGCACGTGTGAGGGGAACTAAGTTTTTGGGGTTGCTATTGGTCCATGGTGAAGTTGTTCTGTTAAATCTGTTTGAAATTCTGACTGGGATGGATGTGGATGTGGGAGTGGGTTGGGGATGAACCAAAGAGGAAACCAGGGGGGCGTGTGCTTCCAATGTACGTCAGTCACATGGGGCACACTGAACAGCGTGCTGAATGTTAGCCGCTAACAAGCGGCTGCCCAGCCTGCTCGGGTGAAGCCCGTCAGCCCTGAAAAAAGAGGACCGGTTCCAAAATAAGTTAAAATTGCCAGTAAAAGTGAAACCATAGGTGCTACAGGCAGCCTGGACCCATGAATTGAGGGAGAGTAGCCGACTGAAGCGTTCTGCCCCGCGGGACAGTGTTGGCAGGGGACTGCTGATAAAGACCGACTTACCACAGTTTTTTAAAAGGTTAAAAAGAGCAACAAAATCCATTTTCACTGCTCTGATTGCCGGCGGGCCGTGTCGTTTAAGCCCAAATGGAAAATCAGCCGGTTTATGGAGGAAGGGAGTGAATGAAGCAGTTCTGGAAGTTTGTCAAGGATGACCGGGACTGTGAGTTGTGGCGTTGAAAAAACGAATATTCCTGATGATGCTGTCTCCAAACAACACGGTGGAAGGAGGGAAAACAGGACGAAGAGGAACACGATGGGGATTGGGTGACTCACATGAGGCAGGTGGACGGTCCATGCTGCGTGACCGGGGGGGGCAGGAGCGGCAGCGACTCGGTGGTCCCGGCCCCAGCAGGAGCAGCGCCATGCCGGCTGTGGGAGAGGAGTCCCCCGGAGCGTCTCCGTACAGCCTCCTTTAGGAGCCTCCGCCTCTTTTACCCCTGCCAACCACCCCCAGCTACTTATTCTAAAACACAGACGCTTCACACACATCTTCAACCCGACAGCACAGAAGATCTATACAATCAGCACAGTTTCAAGATCAGTGTCACCAACTCAGTCTCTGACCAAATGTCTCCCCTTCTGTTCCTGAGATATGACGTTTAATAATGACCAGAGAAGTGTTTTATGCAGAACATGATGATGTCACAGTGAAGTTGACCTTTGACCTTTTGGATATAAAATCTCATCACTTCATTATTTTATCCTGTTAGACATTAGTGTGAAGTTTTGTCATAATTAGTGAATGAATTCTTGAGTTATGGCCAAAAACATATTCTGTGAGGTCACAGTGATCTTGACCTTTGACCACCGAAATCTAATCAGTTCATTCTTAAGTCCAACTGGACGTTTGTGTCAAATTTAAAGAATTTCTCTCAAGGTGTTCTTGAGATGTCGTGGACAGACTGACAACCCAAAAACATGATGCCTCTGGCCACGACTGTCGCTGGCGCCAAGGCATGAAAAAAGAGATAGCAACAACTGGATAAAAGCAGTTTTTAGGACTTCAGAAATCTCCTTTGGCAAATGATACAGATCTTATTTTAAATGTTTAAGCATAGTGGTGAATAAACTCAGGTATTATCTGCATGTCTGATTCTATAAAACACCTTACACAATCTGTTTATGGAGTAATAACTTTACTGCTTTCACTCAGAACCATCAAATACTGCCATACTGTGATGAAATGCTGCTGTGATAAAACCTCAACAACAACCTCTGAAGTCCATCATTTGTTTTATCAGGTTCACATGGTGCCTCCATCACATAAAGCTGAAAAACTGTCAACTGGAACAATGATTAGAAATCAATAGAAAAACTGTTCATTAACTCAACAGCTATAAACACAACCAACTGAAACATCTACATGTTTTGCACTCACAGCATTTGAAACAGCTCAAGAACATCTGTGACAAAATACAACAGACACATCATTTGAACATTTTATGAATACTAAGAATTTCATAGTGTGTATATTTGAAGAATTAAACTACTAATCTACAATGATTTATGATGTTAATCACATCTGGACTTACCCAGCCTTTCTGCAGTTCCTCACAGCTGGAATCAGTCTCTGTCGTCCAGCGTGTGCTGTGGTGTATTTGTCCAGGTCCAACTCATCCAGAACCTCCTCTGACATCTGCAGCATGTAGGCCAGAGCTGAGCAGTGGATCTCTGAGAGTTTCTTCTCTGATCTGTTCTCTGACTTCAGGAACTCTTGGATCTCCTGATGTACTGAGAGGTCGTTCATCTCCAGCAGACAGTGGAAGATGTTGATGCTTCTGTCAGGAGAGATATTGTACGTGTTCATCTTCTTCAGGTTGTTGATGGCTCTCTGGATGATTTCTGGACTGTTGTGTGTCCGACCCAAAAGGCCTCCTAACAGTCTCTGGTTGGACTCCAGAGAGAGGCCATGAAGGAAGCGGACAAACAGATCCAGGTGACCATTTTTACTTTGGAGGGATTTTTCCATGGCTCTCTGTAAGAAGACATCCAGGGATCTGTAATTATCCTTGTCTGTCCCCAGGAAGTCCTCCAGTACCTTTGTGTTCCTGTTGGTGAAACAGTGGAACAGGTAGACTGCAGCCAGAAACTCCTGAACGCTCAGATGACCGAAGCAGTAGACTGTTTTCTGGAAGATCACAGACTCTCTTTGAAGATCTCTGTACAAACTCCTGAGTACACCGAGGCCTCTGTGACATCAAGACCACAGCGCTCCAGGTCTTCTTGGTAGAACATGATGTTTCCTTTCTCCAGATGTTCAAACGCCAGCCTCCCCAGCTTCAGAAGAACGTCCCTGTCAGCCTCCGTCAGCTCCTGTGGACTGGTCTCATGTCCTCATCATACTTGTGCTTCTTCCTCTTTGTCTGAACCAGCAGGAAGTGTGAGTACAGGTCAGTCAGGGTCTTGGGCAGCTCTCCTCTCTGCTCTGTAGTCAACATGTGATCCAGAACTGTAGCAGTGATCCAGCAGAAGACTGGGATTAGACACATGATGTGGAGGCTCCTGGATGTCTTCATGTGTGAGATGATTCTGCGGGACCGCTCTTCATCACTGACTCTCCTCCTGAAGTACTCCTCCTTCTGGGCGTCAGTGAAGCCTCGTACTTCTGTTACCCTGTCAACACATGCAGGAGGGATCTGATTGGCTGCTGCAGGTCGGGAAGTTATCCAGACCAGAGCCGAGGGAAGCAGCTTCCCCTCGATGAGGTTTGTCAACAGCACGTTGACTGATGACTTGTGTGTGACATCAGTCACAACCTCATTGTTGTGGAAATCCAGAGACAGTCTGCTTTCATCCAGGCCGTCAAAGATGAACAGAACTTTACAGACAGCGAGCTCCTCTGCTGTGACCTTCTGTAATGTTGGATGGAAAACACGGAGCAGAGTGAGAAGACTCAACTTCTCATCTCTGATCAAGTTCAGCTCCTGAACGAAAGCAGAATCACCACACTGACATCTTGGTTTTCCAAACCTCGGCCCAGTCCAGAGTGAACTTCTGCACTGTGAAGGTTTTTCCAACGCCAGCGACGCCGTTGGTCAGAACCACTCTGATGTGTTTCTGTTGCTCAGGTAAGGCTTTAAAGATGTGCTGACACTTGATTGGAGTTTCATGGAGGGTCTTCATCTTAGAAGCTCTCTCAAGCTGCTTCACCTCATGTTGGGTATTAACCTCTTCACTCTGTCCCTCTGTGATGTAGAGCTCAGTGTAGATCCTGTTGAGGAGGCTTTCACTTCCTGTTTCATCACTTCCTTCAGTCACACGTTCACATCTCCTCCTCACACTGATCTTATGTTCATCTAAAACCTCCTGCAGACCACTGTCTGCTGAAAGAGAAGGAAACATGTCAGACTAAAGAAATAAATCTGGACTCTGATTATTTTCATGACCAACATTAAAACAAGTAACACAAACAAATGAAGGTTTTATACATTAGTTTTATAAAATCTTTCATGTCTACACTTTACAACACAAATAAACCAAGAAGGATCCTGTTTTCAGACATGATGACATCAGCAGACAGATGTACAGTCTTACTTTGTACAGTGCTGGTCTGACTGGCTGTCTGCAGTCCAGCTCTTGTTCTGGATCTTTCTCCACACTGGGGACAGGAGGAGTCTCCTGATGAAGCAGACTGGTCCCAGTATGAGCTGATGCACTGTCTGCAGAACCAGTGTCCACAGCTGGTAGAGACTGGATCCTTCAGGACGTCCTGACACGAACTACAGCAGGACGGCTGCTCCTCCACAGAAACATGACTCCTCTTCTTCTCTCTGTGGAGATGAACACATTATTTAGATCTCGTCCTGCAAACTGTGCTGAAAATTATTTGCTTTATTCACACACTCAGTCACAGGCAGTTCAAATATCTCATGGTGGAGCTTCATGAAAACCTCCTGAGTAATGTTGTGCTCCACTGTGAGACGACTTTCAAAAGGCAAAAAGCTCCCTCATGTTTTTCAACAGTCTCTTACTTTGTGTCTGAGGGTCCAGGTTCATTACTGAAGGTTAGAGGCTCATGTTTGGACCAGTCACTCTTCATAGACTGACAGCTGGACACTGGAGACTCTGCTCTCTGTCTGTGGAAACAACAAATGTTTTACACATATTATTAGTCCTTGTAAAGACCAGGTTCAAACAGTATCATCGTTGGCGCTGCCTGTGTTTTTTTATAGTCCTCATACTCGTCGTCCTCTGCTTATCCGGGTCGCGGGGACAGCAGCCTCATCAAAGAAGCCCAGACAGTCCACTTCCCAGCCACTTCCGTCAGCTCTTCCGCGGGAACCCCGAGGCGTTCCCAGGCCAGCCGGGTGATGTAATCCCTCCAGCGTGTCCTGGGGCGGCCCCGAGGTCTCCTCCTGGTTGGACACACCCGAAACACCTCCCAGGGGAGGCGTCCGGAAGGCATCCTTACCAGATGCCCGAACCACCTCAACTGGCTCCTCTCGATGTGGAGGAGCAGCGGCTCTACTCCAAGACCCTTCCGATGTCTGAATTCCGTTCTGATGAAAAAAATAATAATACTAAAACAAGATATGCTGCTGTGAAGTGTGAGCAAAGTTCAACCAGTCAGTCAGCGTTCAGGTGCAGGAAAAGTGTTGAGAGCGGCTGCGGCTCATGAAATGCAGCAACGCAGTTATTATTCCAATCACTTGAGCGAGTGGAATAATGACTATCGCACCAGTTTAATAAGGAGGATACAAAAAGAGCTGGAAATAAATGTGGAATGATGAAATAAAAGTCCCCTCAAAAATAAAAAAGGCTTTTGATAATGGAAAATAAATAAATAAAAACAGAATCATCTTCAGGTCAGTTTACAGTAGAAACAGTCTCTTACTTTGTGTCTGAGGGTCCAGGTTCATTACTGAAGTTTAGAGGACTACGCATGGACCAGTCACTCTTCATAGACAGACAGCTGGACACTGGAGACTCTGATCTGTCCCTGTCTGCCTCCAAATCAGCCATCTTCCCAAACCTGAGAGAACTGTAACACACATACACAGTGTGTTTGAATTATTGAAGTATTTAACATCACACAGACTGGTGGTCATTCTTAAACTAACATGTGTACAGATGTGAAGCCCTGACTGTATCTGACTGATCTTTAATGAAAGCTGTTGTCTTGTATCAAACATGAAGCTTATAGTCAGACACAGTTTATTCAGCCTGTGTAGTTGAGGGGACAGGTCAAACTGATATGATGCTGATTTACAGGAGAATTCATGTCAAATGGAGGTTGAACCATGAACATAAACTACAGATCGCCTGTAAAGCATTTTAATAAATCAATCTATCAGAATTAAAACAACTGGAGACTGAAACAATCTGATATATGAGTCTGATTATATTTGAATAAATCACCATCATATCTGACAGGATGTGAGTGTTTCTGTGACTTCCTGTACAGACTGAAGGCTGCTGGGAACTGTCAAGCCGTTTCTCAATATGCGTTCATGTGCGGACTTGTGTTCTTGTGGACTTGTGGACTTGTGACACGTCATCAGTCACAGCCCAAGTACTGTTCCAACTCAAAGTTCACATCTAGCCAAGTTCAGTCCAAATTCCCGGATGTGTTCTCGACACACCCATTTCACCGAGGATGCATCGGAGCAGACTTGTGTGGACTTCAGACAGCCAGGTATCCCAGCATGCATTTCACAGCAATCATCGGAAAATGACAAGTGAGGGAAAGGCGCACAATTGTGAGCCATAATTACCGATATGTGACTGTTGTTTTGTCACAGAACGTAGTGTTTTCATGCGTAGTTTAAACGTCAGACCCGTGGTCGATGTTTTAATATAGAGCCCAGCTGAATGTGACTGAGGTCCGCTAGATGACAGCGGTGTCAGCGCTCATACATAATAAACATGTGTGTGTCCCACTGAGAGCAGCCTCTCTCGGGTCGTCCTTTTGAAACTCATCGCTGATATCTCTGTAGTGGTTAAATATGAAATGTAATTCGTTTGGGGAATGTCTAATGAGCAACATTCAGTCTCAGTGTAAGATATATTCTTATATTATTAAATGTTGTAACATGTTATTGTTCTTTGCATTCTTTGGCTTATTTATGTGTTTTTACCATTCAGTTATGATTTTAAGAATTTATTGTAATTTATTTATTGTATTTAAAGATTAATTGTCTTTATTGTAGTATTTATTCAACAGCATTTTAAATATTGATTATCTGATATGAATTGTATACCTGATGTCTGAATAAACTTTTCCTCTTCACATCTGACCTGTGTGATCCATTTATATTGGTGATGACAGACTAAATGACAAACTGCTGTCAGTGTAATCCAGTACAGTTCAACAGCACCACAATCTACAACTCAACACTTCAATAAAATGTCAGACTGAATATTAAACTGCTGTTGTTTTTTCTAGGTGCACCGAGTAAACTGTCAAGTCTCCATAAACATGTAGACAGAAAGCATAATGATGAGACAAATGCAGCGATGGACAGTAACTAAGTATATTTACTCAAGTAGCTACTGTACTTCAGTACAAATTTGATGTACTTTGAGTAGCCTATTTCAGGGCTTGACAGTACGAGCCTTTCACTCACATTTGCGACAAAAATAGGTGTGTGCGAACTGTAAAAACTATTTAGGGGCACATGTGCGCATAAAAAAATCAGCCGAAGCAGCCTATATTTTTGTCATTTAAAAAAATATGATAATCTAACCGCAAATATTGAAGGAACTCCAGCCGCCTTCCCTCTTCCCCGTGTGACACGGTTATGGGCGGTTTTCCAAGCCACTGTCGGCACAATGAATATAACGGCCGGGGTCCACAGCTTAGCGTCGCGGCGTATTCATACGGGCTCCACTGACTGCGTACGGAAGTGACATGTAGAGAAGCCAAGCCGAGAGGCTGCATGTAGGCTGCATGAAATGTTAAAGCATTTTCCACCTAAGTTATTACATATATTTGAGTTATCTACAAGTTTACTGTACTGTTTGTCATCTACTCGCTTTCAAATGTCCGCCATGGACATTTACACAATGTCACGGATAAACATGGGTAAATGCATGAAAAAAAATCATCACTTATCACCTCTGATAATGGTTTATTCATTTAAAAACACACTGTGCTCGTTTAGCACACTATTTCATGCAGTTTTTATCTGCTGGAGGGTTGCGTAGGGGAGCGTAGCGCGACAAAAATACAAGAGCCGTGTAAAATAGAGAGTTGTCGCGCGACAGACGGGGGTTGTCGCACCGCTCCCGTTGCCGTTGCCGTGGCCGTATAAGTCCCGCTGTCGGCAGGGTGGAATTAAGTCAAAGTGCGGAGGAGGCAGGACTGTTGCTATGGGCAATGTGGGCGACCGCCCAGGGCACAATCTATGTATATCTAAAAAAACAAACAAACAAACAACAACAACAACAAAAAACTCGCCAGTTTTCTAGACTACCGCTCATTTCCACGTCAAGTTAGTGGAGTGGGCGCTGGGGCGCCCCTATTATCACGGCTGTTGTGGGTTGAACGGGGTCACAGACAGGAATACGGCAGAGGATCATAGTGCGCAAGATAATGGCTTACCGCGACAGAGAAGTCCGACTCCAGGTCCAATAACTTCCTCTTCGTTGGTGTCATGACTGCCCAGTAGTACCTGGACAACTGAGCCGTGACGGCACACAGGTGTAAAGAGGAGAAACGAGCCGTTAACATTTCTCTCTGTGTCAGTAACGGCCCACAAACCTCACCGCACTTTAGGGACTGTTCTTTACTTATGAAGGGACTGTCAGGGGAGGAGGGTGGCTGGTTGATTTTTTATCTTATTTATTTATTTTATTTTGATCCCCCCTATGTTACTCACTTATTGATGCAGTTAGGGACCTTTCTCCACGGCCAGGCTGTCGGCTGGGTGGAAATAAGTCAAAGAGTGGCGGAAAAGAGGGACCGGGAAAAGAGGCTCCGTTCTCCCCACAGTTACGGACCGTTCGCCACGGTACCTCTGCTGGGCAGGGTGGAAATAAGTCCTGCAGAGTTTCAGAGGACCTGGAGAATGCTTTAGGATAGTAATAAAATTCTATAAGATAATCATATTGCAAAGATAATATATATATATAAGATAATAACATTAAAGACAAAATTAAATTGCAATACTTTTTCAAAACTTGATGATTTTACCTTTCTGTACATTTTGTATACAAATTCATTACATAATTTTGCTTGTAAATGTCTATTTGCATCACGTTTATTACGGAAAACACATTATTTGATCAATTTACGTTGTGCCCCTAAAGTTCTTTGTGCGCTCCTTACTTTTTCAACTTAGAGCACATGTGCTCCTTGGGAAAAACGTTAGCGTCAAGCCCTGGTATTATCCATTTACTTAGAGGGAAATACTGTACATTCTACTCCAGCTACATTTATCTGATAGCTATAGTTACTGTTCAGATAGTTTGTTTTATATGTTGTTGTTTCATATTTACAAGTTGCTGTGTGTTGTTATAGATCAGACTAGTGCACCAGTGACAGGTGTTAAAATCAGTTCTACCATGACAACATTTAAATGCTGCTCACATGTAGCCGACGCTGATCAATTAATACTCAATACATATTCATGTGTATGATGATCACAACACTTGAAATTGGGTCACTGTGCATCATGAGCACTTTGAACTCTTCATCTGAAGTAGTCCTACATTCTGCTGACAATACCCAGATACTTTTACTCAAGTCAGATTTGGTATGCAGCACTTTGACTTGTGACTGAGTTTCTGTTCTTTGTTGTGATCTTCCTGGGTACTTTGTCCACAACTGGACAAACATAAACAATAGAGACATGCAAGCATCACATGTCTCATCCTCATCCTCCGCTGTCTTTCTGGGCTCTGCCTCCTCAGCTGGGCAGCCTCCTCCTCAGCCTGCAGGTACAGCAGTCCTGCTGCAATAACTGCGCCAAGACGCCTTCTCCGATCCGTTATTGATTTTTGATTTCCATCTCGCCAATGCTCACGATCACAATAACCACCAACTCTCCACAAACTTTCCCCGCACTTGACTTTTGATTATAATCAGAGGCCAGCTGCGGGGAAAAGGTTTTATGAGACATGTTATGAAAATATTTTGGCTATTTATATGTTTTTGTGTGTCAGTTATATGTGTTGAAACGTTAAAAACATATACACATTAATTTCTTACAGTGTCTATGAAAAGCCGCAGGGCTGTGTTTATATTGTTTTACTCTAAATGCATGTATACAACACAGTACAACAGCCAAGGCGAGCGGAGGTGGTGACATCATCAAGTTTGCTGCTGTTCCAAAAGCAGAAATGACTGTACTCCCGTCCTCCCGTTCTTGCCAAGTCCGAACTTGCCACGTCCACAAGTCCGGACTGCCGAACTTGAGTTTTGAGAAACGGCTTCAGACTTGACCGCAGCTTTTTGTCACCGCCTCCTGCTGCAGCTCTGATCTCGTCTACTCTCCAGGCGAGGCGCACTTCATCTCCAACGAGCCTAAAGTTTAGGGAGTGTCCGTGCACTGATCTGATCTGAGGGCGGAAACCAAAACTCAGTGTAACAAAGAGCAGGAGAGCTGACTGTACACTCAACATCTTCCTATCCAACAAAACTGCGCCACAATCCCTCGGCAGAGTCCCCCTTTTCTCTCTGTGTGTCTATAAACTAGAGCTTTTCACTGTGACGCACATTCAAAGAGTTGACACAAGAGCGCGCCCGAAGCACCGGAGCGCGCAGATCCGTAGCTGCGCGCAGGCCTCGTGTTTAACAGGAAAAGCCTGGTTGTAAAAACAGCGTCAGATGATGGTGGTGGTAAAAGCAAGTGTGATGATGAAGCTGTGAAGATGTGGCACTGACCCAACCGACCCTACTCTCCCCTAGAACACACTAAACAATGAATAAACATCAACACTCACCGTGTCTCACACCACCTGTCTTCCTCTCACTGCTCTGTGCACTTTAAAATCGAGTCTGAACACACCACTGACTTTACACTTTCTCCAAAGAGCATGGATACCAAGTGGCGAAGCTCAATAGAACGCCCCATAGCAACAGACTCGCCGATGGTTTCGTCCTACCGCCGCCATTTTGGACTGTCAGCAGACCGCAGCAGACCTGCTTGCATACAAAAACACACAGACAGACTGAAGTATATCGCTATTAATTATGCTTACAATGTTAACCACCTCGTGATAGCTTGGTCACAGCTGCTTTTTCAAGTTTTTGTAAAGCAAAATATAGACTTTAAAAAACAAAACGAAGAAAAACGGCCTAGATGGCATCTCTACATATTACATCCACTTATGAGAAGATTAACTTAATTACCCCATTCAAAATCACCCCATAAGCCAATCTACCAAAAAATAAAAATAAAAAAATAAATCAATATTTTAACAATAATAATAATATGTAGGCTATTTTAATATGATATATTTTAATGCTAAAGCAGTAATTAGTTGCCATATTTATAAATATATATGTATATGTAAATACATACATACATATATATCGGCTCTCTCTCTCTCTCTACACACACACACACACACACACATATATATATATATATATATATATATATATATATATATGTATATATATACATATATATATGTATATATATACATATATATATATATATATATACACACATGTATTGGTAGATTGGCTTATGGGGTGATTTTGAAGGAGTAATTAAGTTAATCCTCTTTAAGTGTTACCTTCCCTCCAAAACTGGCATATTAAATAGATATTAAAACACTTTAAAACTTACACCTCAGGAGTTCTTACCTGTCGGAATCCTTCGGGAAACGGTGGAAGGCCAGGTGCAGGGTGTTCCACTGATAGTTGTTGCAGTTAATTGCACTACACTGTTATATTTTACTTTTTTTCTCCTCTCTCCTTGACATCTAGCATGTTGTCTGGGCCCAACAGTCCAAGCTCAACAGTCCAAAATGGCGGCAGCGCCCCTAGTGGCAGTTGGCAGAAATTCAACGGAGCTTCGGCTCTTGGTATCCATGCTCTTTGCTTTCACTTTCGCTCTTCCTCTCTGTCAAGAGTACCTTGCTGCAGTCAAGATGGCCGACAAGGCGCCGCCATACATCCAATCCATGCCGGAAGTCACAACCGGAAGTTGGTTAATCGCCGCTCAATCCTGGAAATATGACCGAGCTAAAACAAAAATAAAAGCTTAAAAAACATGTACGTTTACACATAACATAATTTTATGCATTTTGTGTAGTTACATGTTTATCGTAACGGTATAAGTGACTAGTTAATTGTCTCGCCATGACTTTATAGGCTACTGTAAAACTCAGAAGTTAGTTAAAAGCCTACAATAATATCACTAAGTTATAATGCTAATGTTTCATGGATTTAACTTTAATATCAACGTTATGAATACAAATGTAAATATTATGTTTGTGTGGTGGTGGCCACACACACACACACATTCACAATAGGACTGAAGAATAACTAAAGTTAAATAAACTGAATTCTCAGATTAAATAAACTGAGAATTAATAAAAAATGAGAATTTACACAACCAAATAAGCAGCACTTTCAGATTAGGCTGCAGTTGCAACATGCACACATGGTCACAACAAATGTCACACTTACTTTCATATTAGCATATGGTTAATATTAATTTATGTTAACAGTAAAAAAGAAGGCACTGTAAATCATTGGTGGTACAGTGTAAGGGTTGTACTGCCCAGACATTATGCATTAATCATATGATCCTTCCTTTATGTCCTGGATCACAGATTACCTGAGAGGAAGCGCACAGTATGTCAGGTTGGGGAACTGTGCTTCTGGGACATTAATGACGCTCAGAAGCTGTATGAGCACATGGGCTACAGCAAGATCAGAGAATTCATCATTCCTGAGCTTCCGTTCAGAATCATGAACTTCACAATGTTCGAGTACAGACTGGATTTACAGAGAGATGGGAAAAGTGACTGAGTGGTCGTAAACTGAGACACCCACAGAGACTGTGTAACATTCAAGGACCACAGTATCGTCCATTCATCCAGCTTCTAGGTTAACTTTTTCCCAGCATGCATTACAGTTAAGCCAACCAAATACTCAGCTCAGGTGAAAGCATCCATACGAGGTACTGTTTACTCCACACACCTGCAGTTAAAGGTTAGGCATGTTCACTGTTGTTACAGATGCACACAGGAGACAGACTGATCATTTATTATCAATGGAAATATCTGCTATGTTCATGGTCATGTTAAAGGAAGACTTCACCTCTCACATGAGCATTTGTGTAACTGATGAAAACGATCAACACCTGTAACAAATTTAGGTGTCATCAGCCAGACTGCAAGGCCGGAGCTGTTTTATTCACATTGGATGTTGCTAGCCTCTACACCAGTATACCACATGAAGAGGGTCTAGAGTCCTTGAGCTCCTACTTGGAGAACCGAGATTCTGTAGAAAACCCCCTAACCAGTTCCTCATAGACTGTGCCACTTTTGTCATGAAGTACAATTACTTCAGTTTCGACAATTAATTTTATCAACAGATAAAACAGCTCCGGCCTTGCAGTCCAGCTGATGACACCTAAATTTGTTACAGGTGTTGATTGTTTTCATCAGTCCTCTGATTGGATGTTTGTCCAAATGTAGGCAGTCTTGTTGTTATATATAAGATAAGATAAGATAAAACTTTATTGATCCCACACCGGGGAAATTCACTTGTCACAGCAGCTCAAGCTGTACAGATAGGAAGGAGAAAGTGACAGTAGGATACTTATAAAATTAAGCTAAAAATCAGAACATTTGTATATACATATCAGAATCAAAGATATACAAATATAACAAATATAAAATATAAAGTACTAAATGGGCAGGGCTATACACACAAGACTACTTACAGTATATACACCTTTCACTTGTACATATATATGGGAGAGATATGAATATATGTGCAGGATAATTGTGTACAGAGTTGTACAATACACACATGGTGTGTAGCATTAAAAATAAAAATACTAAGCAATGTACATACTAAGCCATGTAAGCAATGTAAACTATGTTTACATTTACGGATTGCACAGAATATTAGCAGCGAGATTTTACAGTGCGATACACAGTGGAATAAATATTGCATAGAGATAAAAAAAACAGTGTAAACATACAGGGTAGGGAGTAGAGTTATACAACAGACATAACAGTGCTACATTAAGTCGTGCACATGTGTAGAAATGTTTGCAGGCTCCAAGTATACCTGATGAAGGTCGTTCAAATGGAAACATCGTTTATTCAATAAATCAAGACAAAGCGAGACAGTGTGCAGGAGTCTCCCTAATTGTTCTTCGAGTTGAAATTTCCTCTGACGCACCTGTCACACACTCAGGTATGCACAGATTTTTTTTTTTTTTTTTTTTTTTTTTTTTTGATGTTTTGATGAACATACCCTTGAAATGCACTGCATTTGCCTCATGATTCGCCAAGTGCCTCTGGA
Source organism: Epinephelus fuscoguttatus (assembly GCF_011397635.1). Taxonomy (NCBI): domain Eukaryota; kingdom Metazoa; phylum Chordata; class Actinopteri; order Perciformes; family Serranidae; genus Epinephelus; species Epinephelus fuscoguttatus. Next base: position 1,910,963 of record NC_064774.1, read on the forward strand.
TGACACTTTGGCTTTTGGTAGTAAATTTGGGGCAGAGAGGACACGCAAACACAGATGGCGGCACGGTTGTGCACTTCAGCCTGTCGCCTTTTTCAATTATAGAAGGGTGCATCTGGAAGAAAAGAATATATCAGAATCAGAATCAGAATCAGAAATACTTTACTGATCCCCGGGGGGAAATTGTTAGTGTTACAGTTGCTCCTATTCAACAAAGACTGTAGTATAATATATAACATATAGAAATATAAAATGTACAACAATATATACAATACAATAGAATATATGCAACAATATATACAGCAGTGGCACACATACTAGTAAGCAAAAAATTACACGAAGAAGAAACTTCCGCTTGGGAGTTTCCAACTTTCTGGTATAGACTAGATATATGGCGGCGCCCTAGTCGGCCATCTTGACTGCAGTTGGGTCCCTCTCCTCTCTGTTGGCACCTCCCCACCTTTGACTCATGGGAAATTATTTATTGAGAGTAAGACAGAGACTTGTACGATGGAGTTTTAGGGCCACATTGAAAAAAAAAATCGGAGATTTCGAGAATAAAGTCGAAATATTATGAGATTAAAGTCGTAATTTAACGAGATTAAAGTCATAATATTACGGAATAAAGTCGTAGTTTTTAAGGAAATAACCAACAACAAACAGAATATCAGGTTGTCTTTCATGCCGTTGTAAGTAGCCTACTTAATTAGGTTCGGGAACCGGCACCGTGCCGGTTCTGTGTCAGTCGAAACTCCGGGCCCAACTCTGCCACTGATTGGCCAGTCTGACATCCTTCATAATACATATAGAACGTTAGTGAAACACACAGGCCTAACAGAAACATGCGTTGGTTTGGGGACAAGTTAGTGGTCACGTTACTTGTTCCACAGGTGAAGGACCCCGGACACATAGCCTACAGTAAATACACCGGTTGCGTGGAAAGTGTGGTCCATTCGCAAACTTTATAACTAAAAAAACTTTTCACTACTCTCCATCGACGAACTACTAACACTCTCTGCTGTTTCCTCCTCCTTCTTCCTTCCTTCCGCTGTCTTCGTTGGTTTATTTATACACGCAAAACGCGTTCTCTGGCTGGCTGGATTGTCCGCTCGGTCTGCCGTACATACATGGCGGCGCAAGATGGCGACCTCTCTAAAGCAAGGCCCTTCCTATATGTATATATATAAAAGCATAATTATAAGGCTACGAAAACCAAACGAATTTTATTTTATAGCGATTATACACTTATATAAACATATTAATGGGTAGAATATTCAGATTCAGATTGACAATAAACCATGCCAAATATTACACACTGGCCCTTTAAATTAAGCTATTGCTTTCTTTTCACTTTCTGCATCCATTTAAGATTTTACTTGAGATCACTTTTTAAGAAACTCTTAACAGGAGCTGACCACTACCGAGGTGCTGAAACTAAATCAATCAATGTCAGGCACATCGATCACCCACCACTTCATCAGCCATAAGTCACACACATACTTATTTTTCGTCGTTATTATTTTTCTTCCACCAGATTTCGGTGCATAACTTGTGCCACAGCTCTGAGCGCACACAGGGTCTTCATAAAACATAGATTCAAGATTCAATGTGCACAGTAAGGACACACGTTTCCCTGCAGAATGAAATTCATTCTTTTCTGTCACCAATTAATGCCAAACAATATAAATCTGAAGTATAAAATAGATCAAAATATATACGGTGCGCACTGTTGTAACATCTCCTTGCTTAGTCTAATATTAATGTGCCTGCCGCGGCTGGATCTGTGAGCGTTTGGTGGCTAAGAAGAGTGTTAAGAGTGGGTCAGCTCGATCTTACAACTCCTTCTTAGTGAAAGATCTTCTTAAGCTAATAGCGATCTGGGAAACGCGGCCATTATCATGTCAACATACAGGAAAAATGTGTTCAGAGTTTATGACATTTACTGGGAGAGCTAGAGCCATTTGACTAAAGCTGACATTATTACTGCTGTAGCATGATGTTATTAGGCTAAATATTACATTTCTAACAGTGTCTGAGCTGATTTATTGACACAGCATGCTTGTAGGCTGCTGTAACGTTAGGTTTACAGAAGAAATAATGGGATGTGACTTAATCGGGTGAAAATATCGTTAGTGAAACAGAAACAAGCGTTAGTTAGGGGACAAGAGCCAAGAGTCACAAAGACTCACGTATGTTAAAAGTTACTTAGGCTACAACCGGTGTATTTACTGTGACATGACACTGGTGACCACAACAATGCCATGTACAAAGAGGCTACTAGAGAAAGTAAATAAGAACCTCAAGTGGGTCATCATGAAGATCAAGCCTAGTAAATCTAGAAGCATCTCGATACGTAGAGGGAAGTTAAGTGATAGGAAGTTTGTCATAGATGATGAGGAAATCCCAACAATTAGGGAAAAGTCAGTAAAGAGCTTAGGTAGGTGGTACAATGTGGAGTTGAATGATGAGGAACAGGTGGTGAAATTTAGGAAAGATGTGGCAGAAGGATTGGATAGAATAGATAAATCCGAACTTCCAGGAAAGTTGAAGTTGTAGTGTTTGCAATTTGGGCTATATCCTAGGTTAATGTGGCCATTGTCAGTTTATGAAACTCCAATATCCGTAGTGGAGAGAATTTAAAGGTCAGTTAGCTCCTATATTAGGAAGTGGTTGGGTGCTCCTAGGTGCCTAAGTAGTGTTGCATTGTATGGGAAAGGGATACTTCAGCTGCCAGTATCTTGTTTAACAGAGGAATTTAAATGTACCAAAGTCAGGACAGAGCTCTTGTTATCTGGGAGTAAGGACGTGGTAGTTAGGAGTGTGGTTCCAAATCCAACCAAGGGGAGGAAGTGGAACCCAAGATCGGCAGTTCAGGAGGCAGAGGCAGCTCTTAGGCATGCAGAGATTGTAGGTAATGTTCAGTTTGGCCGGGGAGGCCTGGGGCTTGGCTCAGGCAAACTGGTATGGAATAAAGCAGGTCTCAAAGATAAAAGAAAGCTGGTTGTAGAACAGATACGTAGACAGGAAGAGATGCTAAGGAGTGCAAAGGTAGTGGCCCAGACTAAACAGGGACAGTGGTTGAATTGGGAAAGTGTAGAGAAGAAGAAGCTCAGTTGGAGGGACCTGTGGAGTATGGAGGAGAATCGCATTAGATTCCTGGTAGGGGCTACATACGATGTGTCACCAACCCCCCAGAACCTAAAACTGTGGGTAAATGAGGACCCGTCATGCCCATTGTGTTCACGTACCACAACCTTAAAGCATATTTTGTCAGGCTGTAAAGTTAGCTTGTCACAAGGCCGATATACATGGCGACATAACCAGGTGTTGAAATGTTTAGCTGCAGGCATCGAAGGGAAACAAAGACAGGTGAATTCAGAAGGTGTTAAGGATAGGAGTTTAGTAATTCAGTTTGTCCATGAGGGAGAGAAATACAGAAGGGATAAGTTAGTGAGGAGGCAAGGGTGTGGCCGCCTAGAAGGTGCTTGTGATTGGGAAATGCAAGTAGATTTAGGGGGAAAGCTTGTTGTTCCCCAGGAAATAGTTTGTACCAGGCAGAGGCCTGACTTAGTGTTGTGGTCAGTGAGTCAACAGATAGTTTATTTCATTGAGCTGACAGTTCCTTGGGAAGACTCAGTGGAAGAAGCCTATGAAAGAAAAAAGCTTAGATATGCAGACTTAGGAGCAGAAGCTGAGCAGCGAGGATGGAAGACTAGGATTTGTCCAGTGGAAGTGGGGTGTAGGGGATTCATAGCAAGATCAGCTGTCTCGCTCCTGGGGGAACTCGGAGTGCGGGGACAGAGTTTGAGGAAGACAGTGAGGGAAATGTCAGATGAAGCAATTAAATGTAGCCAGTTTATCTATAAGAGAAGAAGTAATGTCAGTTGGGGGCCAGCAGGGGGAACTACTAACCAGGGCACATAACTCCTTGAGATCAGGTGGAGAGATCCACTTCCTGTCAGGAGGAAATCCAGGAAAAGGAAGTATTTAAGTGTGGGAGTGGCCTATTTGAATCCATTTTGTTTGAGGCCATGCGGCAAGGTGAGTGTGTTTGCTGATCCTGTAAGTTTATTTAGCTCCTTTAACTTATATTGTAGTTATGCTATGTAGCATGTGAAATAGAGTATGGTGAATGTGCTAGGAAAGGTAGTATCAACCCTGCTTCTACCTAGAGCTCGCATGTACGGAGCCTGGGTTTGGTTGAAGGTGGCAGTGTTGTTTGGGCTGAGAAAGCCATGTGTAAGTAAGGTAAAAGAGGTTATTGGGTTGGTGCGGGGAGCAGTGAGACCTGGCATTAGGGGAGTGTCTCTGGGACGCTAGAGATCACTGTCTAGCCTCCTGGAGGTGTCGTGGGACCAACTAGACGAAACACTGGTGAAAGAAGGTTCCCACCTGATGACCCCAAAGACATGCTAGTTATCACTGCTCATTGGTTTGTATAGTTAAGCCTTGCCATATTAGCTTATCATAGGGCTTAGGTTTTTCACTGAGTGTTAATCCTTTCTCTAGAGCACAAACTTCTTGTGTTTATTTGAACTGTGTCCGGGGTCCTTCGCATGTGGAACGAGTAACGTGACCACTAACTTGTCCCCAAACCAACGCATGTTTCTGTTAGGCCTATGTGTTTCACTAACGTTCTATATGTATTATGAAGAATGTCAGACTGGCCAATCAATGGCAGAGTTGGGCCCGGAGTTTCGACTGACACAGAACCGGCACGGTGCCGGTTCCTGAACCTAATTAAGTAGGCTACTTACAACAGCATGAAAGATAATCTGATATTCTTTTTGTTGTTGGTTATTTCCTTAAAAACTACGACTTTATTCTCGTAATATTATGACTTTAATCTCGTTAAATTACGACTTTAATCTCATAATATTTCGACTTTTTTCTCATAATATGACTTTAATCTCGAAATATTACGACTTTAATGTCATAATATTTCGACTTTATTCTCGTAATATTATGACTTTTTCTCAGTTATGACTTTATTCCCGAAATATTACAAGTTACTTTATTCTCGAAATCTCCGATTTTTTTTTTCTTCAATGTGGGCCTAATACTCCATCGTAGAATAAAGTAAAATAAATATTACGAGAATTAACTATTAATATTTCGAGAATAAAGTCATAACTGAGAAAAAAAGTCATAATGTTACGAGAATAAAGTCGTAATTTAATGAGAATAAAGTCATAATATTACGAAAATAAAGTCATAGCCTAGGCTGCGTGTTGTTTAGAGGTGAAATATCAGAAGACCAGCCTGCCGCCTGCGTTAAAATGAGAACCATGGAGCATCTTGTTAAGTTATACTTTGGTATAGGCTTCACAAATAAGGAAATACTTTATCTATTGGCACATCAGCACCACATTATCATAAGTATCAGGACTTTGAAAAGATTGTGCAAGAAACTGTGTCTATTCCGAAGAAAGAACCACACGGACTTGGAGGAAATTGCTTCTTTTGTGGAGGAGGAAATGGCTGGTAGTGGTGCACTGCAAGGCTATCGTTGGTTACATCTGCGTGCTATACAAAGGGGTTTCGTAGTTTCTCAAGAAACAATGAGACTGGTAATCGAGATTTTGGATCCAGAAGGAGTGGAACTCCACCGAGCACGGCGTCTCCGACGTCGACAGTACAACAGCAGAAGGCCCAACGCTTTATGGCACATGGATTCATATGACAAACTAAAGCCGTATAGCATTACAATTAATGGTTGCATTGACGGATTTAGTCGTTACATAACGTGGATGGAGGCATACACCACTAACAATGATCCCAAGGTAATCGCCGACTACTTCATAAGCACAGTGACGCGCATTGGAGGCTGTCCACAGCGATTGCGGGCCGACCCAGGTACGGAAAATGGACATGTCAGGGAAATGCAGCTGTTCCTGCGTAAAAATCATTCGGACCAGGAGAAGGAAGCTTCATTTACGGATGCAGTACTGTAAATCAACGGATAGAGTCATGGTGGGGGGTCCTGCGGAAACAGTGTGTACAATTTTGGATGGACATTTTTCAAACCCTCAAAGATGATGGACATTTCACTGGTGACTTCCTGGACAAAAACCAGATGCAGTTCTGCTTCCTCAACCTTATTCAGGTAATTGCTAAATATATACAGAGCCAGATGATTAGGTTACAACAGGTGAAAATAATCCCACATCACTTCCTAATAGTTTCTTCAGAAATCGTAGATTTGAATGCAATCCTGAAATCTGTAGCTTGTCTTTTTCCATTTCACATCAGTCTGTGGATCTTTAAAATAGCCTACACAGTACATACTGTATTGTAGTGTGATAGACAGTGGTTCTGTTGTCTGCAACTACTTCAATTGGATTTTATTTTTTTTATCCCACAGGAAGAACTTGATGAAGTTGTGAGGACCTGGAATACACACCAAATAAGATCGAGGCCTGCCCATGGCTTGCACAGAGGACGCCCCATTCTCCTGTTCTCTATGCCACAACTCTACGGAGCAGCAGAAGACAAACTCCAGTCTGTTCTCCCTGAGGAGGTTGCTGTTTGCAAGGAAGAGTGCACCCCAAAAGGGCAGTACCCCTGTGACGAGACTGTTTTTGAACTCTGCATTCTCCTAATAGGTGAAAATGGCTGGAGCCCTCCCGTGGATGCATATACTGCTGTGGAACTGTATTCACTGTTAAGAAATGAGATACTTGAAAATATTTAAATAGCCCTTCACAGTGTGCACTCTGCTTAACTGCAGAGCCGGGCATACACTGTATAGGTGATCAAACTGTCAGTGTTTTTTCTGTGAAATCCTTAAAGCTAGTGCAAGGGTTAAAACAGTCGCTGTAACATGATTTATTGTTTCTGCATTAACTGATCAAAATAAGAGTGGTCAAAGAAATATTCAGATCCTTTACTTAAGTAAAAATAAATATAATCGTAGTAACTTGATGTGTAAATACTTCATGACAAGTAAAAGTCCTGCATTGAATTAAGTAAAGTGTGTTACCAGCAAAAATCCTTTATGTATCATAACTAAAAGTTATTATAATGCAGAAAATGCTCCTTGTTTTATATAATATTTTCCTGTGAATGGTAGTGGAGTAAAAGTATTAAATTGCATGAAATGGAAAGGCTCACATGAACTACAAGTACCTCAACTGACTATAAGTACAGCGCCTGAGTAATGTACTTATAATCCATCACTGAAGAATAAACATTTGAAATATTTCACAGATGCCTTTGATCATTAAGAAATGCCAACACAAACAATCACATGAAACATTTTTAATAACTTCTTCAGTATCCAAACAATGTATATAAAACTCTGAATATTCACAATATGAATTGAGTATAAAACCTCTTTATGCAAAAGAATTTAGAAATGACCCAAACAAAATCATTTTCTTTTAAATCCTTCTTTATAATCCATGATAATGAATGGAATCCAGCAGCTTCAACCATTAGCAATGTAACAATTTGATCACACTGAAAGCAGTTTCTTCAGAAATCTTACAGATGTGGATACAATCCTGAAGTCACTGGTAACTCAGCTGGTGTAAGAATCTCAAAAACAGTGTGACATAACATAACATTTGAACTTGTTAAAGATAAATGCAAGAGCAAGGGCTACAACAGTTGCTGTAACATGAGAAATGACCTTATTGTTTATGCTTTAGCTGGTCTGTCAGAATAACAATAACTAGAAATAATGGACATTCATAATAAAACCGTTTTATGCAAGGAATCTGCAAATAACCAAAAAATAAAAAATGCTTTTATAATCCATCCATCCACTATGAATGGAACCCAGCAGCTTCAACCATTAGCAATGTTAACAATTTGAGAACAACTGACCAGTCAATTGTTCTGTAATCAAAATACTATTGAACAGTGTCACAGAACAAAATTTTCTATTAGACACAGTCTTTAAGGAGGTGTGTGAATTGTGTCAGTACAGTCTGAAGTGGAAACATCAAACAACAACATTTGGCAATTCCTGCCTAAATGATGTCCATTATCCAGATGTTGCTCTCTAGAATGGAATTGAACTCGCTGCGGAAGTCAGGAAAATTATCGTAGCTGTCAGACAGTTGCAAGAGCATCCCACATGTACGTCCTATTGGTCTCCTTGTGAAATTGGTCTGAACTGTAAACTCCACCTTGATACAACCAGACACCAACAAATCAGAGCCAGTGCAAAACCTCAAAATCTTGCAAACTCTTCCTCATTAAGTTCCCTGATGTATCTTTTCCAGTGCTGGGCCACCTCTGCTTCCTTCGATGCCATCCCTGTAGGAAAGTTTAATATCCCTAGCACTTTCTTTGGTGTTGGTTTGAGGTCACTGTACAGTTTGCTCAGTTCCTCAGAGTTGAGATGCATCTGTGACTGTGTGATCTCCCTCCAGCAGTCAATGACATACACTGGTTTTTGCACAAGTCCTTTGTGAGCTAGTTCCTCCAAGATTTATGGCAGAGAAGCAGCGGTGACCCTCTTCCTACACTCATAACTGTTAAGCACTTCTAGGAGGTCATCAACATCAACAGAAGAAAAATCATCCAAAGCATGTCTGAGGACATCCTGTTCTTGGCAGCTCACAAACTGAAGAAAGCTTGTCTTCAGGTCACTGTGCACTGCCCCCAAAAGCATTTCCTCTAGAAAAGGTGGAGCTAGCTTGATTGGCAAGTACTGGCAATCTTTAAATCCTTTCAGAAGAATTCGCCCTACTGCTTTCCATGTAGCAGCACAGAAATCATGCCTGAGAAAAGGTACTTTCAAAGTTGTTCCAAGGGTGCATCGCTCATAAAGCTCCACCCAGAAGCTACTATAGACATCTCTGACTACACCAGACCCACTGCCTTTTTCTACTGTGCTGTCAGGCAGTAGACGTCTCACTTTCAGTGTTTTGTTCATAATGTCAGGATCAGAAAATGCCTCTATCATTTCACTGAAACTGTTTGAGTGGTGTAAGACCAAAGTCATATCAGGCAAAGTATGAAGAGGGCTTTGAGGTAACTCATCAGGCTGATAGATCAGTGTGTCACTGAGAGAGTCATCATCTACTCTTTGCTGTGCACCAAAAATTATCTCAGGGTCAGAGGTTTCTGCTTCTATCACTTCTGATACATCCTCTAAAACAGCATAGTTGGCATCCAAAGACAAACTGATGGGATCACTGATTATGTTGTCAAATGTGCTTGCTACATGAGTGGCGCTTGCACTGGTTATGGAAGACTCTCTTCAGAAATAATGAACACGTCTTGAAGGGAGATGTGATGTTCATCTGTAAGATCTAACTGATAATTTCTGTCCATTGTGAACTCTGTGTTGACCCTTCAGCAGCTGGCACAAAATCAGGCTCAGAGACATAACCATCATAGCCAGGGTCATCATCAGACTCCTCACTCAGAACTGGTTTTGGCTGAGTTGCTATGTAGAAGCGCAAAGTTGGGAGTTTGACAGTACTGTATATCATTTCGATGGAAACATCTTTAGGAAGAGGATTTTGCTCGAAATCCCAAACTTCAAAATTCAAAATCAGATTCGTGGCCTTTACTTGATTCTCCTTCTGGAAAGAAGAGGGCCTTTCCTTGTTTTAGGATCTCATCAAAACCTGCCTGAATGTTAATTGCAACCTTCCTTGCCCCCCCACCTTGCTTTGCTCTGACCTGTTTTGTTACTTCATTGTCAGTATGAATCCATCCTATTTCAATATTTCTTATGGACTGTTTTGCTCTTCTTCTTGTTTTGTTGGAAGTTTCTGGCACATCCTCCCCATTGTGGTTTTCCTTTCTAAGTTTGAGCTTTTCCCTTAGTTTCTCAAAAAGACCCTGTTTTCGCTTTGATGAGTGTGTGTGACGCTTGCAAAAACTGAACAGAGCAATCCTGTCTCCATACGATGGAAGATAGTCTGCCAGTTGAGCATCTTCAATTAGCAGAATGACCTCTCTGTCAATCTGTGAATATGGCAGAGACATGTCTTTTAATTTTAGATGTAAAATGACAATAATATACCTTATACTGTATGTAAAAGACAAAAAAGATGAAAAGTTATCTAAATAGGCCAGTTGTGATCACTAGCACTCCTGTGCTACACTTAATTCTATCAGGCAGAAGGTTTTACCTGGAGTAATAAATGGTTATGTAAACAGAGACGTTCAGTCAAAACATATTCCAACACACCGGCAGTTAACAATATACTTAGAGTATACATAGACTAAGAATATACTTTTTAAAAATTCTATTACACTACCACACTGGAAAGGATAGAAACACTTAAAAGAGGGACTAATAATAATAATACATAATTTGTTGTGAAGAAAAATTGAAATGCATTCTATCAACTGAAATATCTTACTATTACTAACTAATGGTACTAATAATGGCCAAGAACATTAAAATTTTTAAGATCCTTCTCTGAGTTACACAAGGAAATTGACTTGTATATTCAGAACAGTACCTTTTGCTCTTCAATCAGGTTGAGTGTTTCCTCCGAGACACCTCGACCTCTCAAGAAAGTCACAATATCGGAGAATTTCTCTGCCATCATGGACCTGTATAGTGAAATAAACAAGAGTACAGTTTAAACTGAGTAAACCCAGGAGTCACAGATGATAAGAATGAGCAGGAAAGAACTATGAAACATTCATCTATATAAAAGGTCTGTATCACACATACTTAAAATGTCAAAATGCAGAGACCACAGTGCTGTTGACTTATAGACTATATTAAAAGATGAAACTGCATATCCATAGGAACACTGTGCTTGCTTTTGAGGTTGGCTTACATGCATTTCATATGTAGCTTTAACAAAACAAGTCATATATTGAAGAAAAACTTCAGTATGCTAGAATTCCTGTATCTGACTATTTAAAGCAATACTTGTTTAAACATCAGGTAATAGAGGTTACTTCAGAGACAGCTTTTCTAATGTACAGTTGAAATAATCTAGAAAATATCGCAAATGCTGGTGTCTCTCCAAACTGCCCAGATATTATGAGCTAGTCCCTAGCTGTCATACATTTAGAACTACAAGAATCTCAACTCTACTCACAACTCTACAACTTTTGTGTCCTGTGCGACAAAAGTGGTATCAGTAAAGTGCTTGCAACCAACCTATCATTTATAGTATACAGTATATCAAAAAATTACACGGTTGCACTTCCAGTACACAGTATGCCAGACATACTGACATGGTACTGATTTGGAAAATAATACCAGTATATGTTCCATCAATATATCTCACTAAATGCATACCTATTACAGTGCAGCTCGACTCTTCTTTTGGCACTTTTTAGCAATCAATCAATTCAATCAATCAATTTTATTTATAAAGCCCAATATCACAAATCACAATTTGCCTCACAGGGCTTTACAGCATACGACATCCCTCTGTCTGTCTGTAGCAGTTGCCATGTAGCTCATTGTACTTATTGCCACCACTGGAAACAGGACGAGAGGGGAACAATAAAATTCAGTTTGATATTAGTTTGTATAATATTACTGTCCTGTGAGCAGACATCAATTGCATTGATAGCACTGACCAAGAAACACAGTTAAAACAAAGCTGAAAACTATATAACTAACAATCTAGAATTGGAGGCAGAACGGCCCAGCTCTATTGGCTCTTACTCTTACCTGGTAATTAGCTATTTTCCTGGTATCTTCTGTTTGCTTGGTGCTGCTTCAGGGGTTCCTTGGCCTGAGGGAGGGAGACAGAGAGATCAACTAAACAACTGTGCAGCCTGCTGATCAGCCTGTGTAGTGGTGGATCATGGCAAAAAACAGCAGCCTTCAAGCAAAATCTTGCATGGATGAAAACGTTTATCCGACGTTTCATGCAAGAATAACAAAATGGCTGTTGGTCCTTAAAGATCTGGCATAACTCACATACCACCTGTAGAATCAGGGCCGGATTGTTTGGACAAGCACTGACAGCAAACACTGACCGGGTATCATACAATCGGTGTAGCTAATTGTAATATATGAGAGGAACAAGTCTGGGCAAATGTGGATATAGCCTAGAGCAACCCAACCTTACTCAAATTAGCATAACTTAGGCCTATCTGGAAGTACCATTGGCCGCGTTTCCCAGTTCCAGTTAAGAAGCTCTTAGCACTAAGAGCTTCTTAAGAACGGTCTTAAGCCTCCCGTGAAAGAAAAAATGCGCTTCACAGATCGCTATTAGCTTAAGGAGATCTTTCATTAAGAAGGAGTCATAAGATCGAGCTGACCCGCTGTTAACAGTCTTCTTAGCGACCAAACGCTCATAGATCCAGCCGCGGCAGGCACATTAATATTACCAAGCAAGGAGAGGTTAAAACAGTGCGCAGCGTATAGCTATATTTTGATCTATTTCATACTTCAGATTTATATTGTTTAGCATTAATTGGTGACAAAAATAACGAATTTCATTCTGCAGGGAAACGCGTATCCTTACTGTGCATATGACAATGAACACTTTGAATCTTGAATCTATATGTTTTATGAAGACCCTGTGTGTGCTCAAAGCTGTGGCACAAGTTACGCACCGAAATCTGGCGGAAGAAAAATAAGTACGAGGAATAACAAGTGTGTTCCTGTATGTGCTGTGTAGCCTACATCAGGCACACAAATAAAATGAATCATCATGACTATCATTTATCATAATTTGCATCATCTGCATGCACATCAGATAGTTTACCGCATCCAAAAAATGCGCCAGGGTACAACAGGAACACATCCACCCTCCAAACCTGCGACATTCAGATATCAGGCAACTGACAGGTATAATTGAGCTCAGCTGGAACCTCATCAAGGGACGCTCCACCCGCTACTCTATATAAAGGTGATTGCCTGACATCGATTGATTTAGTTTCAGCACCGCGGTAGTGGACAGCTCCTCAATCCTAATATATTGTAATAATATATAAGAAGGGCGTTAAGAACGCATCTGGGAAACATTCTTATCTTAGTGACCCTTCTTAGCTAAGACGTTCTTAACTGTGCCCTAAGTCTTAGGATCAATCTTTACTGGGAAACACGGCCATTAGAGTTACATGACAAGTAACAAAACGTAAACCTGTGTTTGCTCAACAAGCAAAACCGCATTTATTAAACGTTTAATTATGAGACGATTAAGTAACTTACCTGTTAAAAGATGTGTGTGGCACGGCACGGCACGGCACCACCAGTCCGGGTTGAATTGCCCAATGTTGATGTAGCCTACACAAATTAGCATAACAACTTAGCTAACGCTAAAGTAGAAGTCGCGTTAAATCTGTGCTTTCTCAAAAAGTAAACTCACATTTATGAAACGTTTGATCATGAGATGATAAAGTAAAGTTACCTCCAAATGTGTGTGTTGAGGCAACACTCTGAGACAAAGAGCAGCTGCCACAAGCAGGTTCATCCAATTCTTTGTTGTTGGTTATTTCCTTAAAAACTATGACTTCATTTTCATAATATTATGACTTTATTCTCATTAAATTACGACTTTATTCTCATAATATTATGACTTTATTCTCGAAAAATTACTACTTTAATCTGATAATATTTCGACTTTATTCTCGTAATATTATGACTTTTTCTCAGTTATGACTTTATTCTCGAAATATTACAATTTTTTTCTCGTAATTTTTCGACTTTATTCTCGAAATTTCCGAATTTTTTTTTCTTCACCGTGGCCCTAATACTCCATCGTAATTAATTGTAATGCTATACGGCTTTAGTTTGTCATATGAATCCATGTGCCATAAAGCGTTGGGCCTTCTGCTGTTGTACTGTCGACGTCGGAGACGCCGTGCTCGGCGGAGTTCCACTCCTTCTGGATCCAAAATCTCGATTACCAGTCTCATTGTTTCTTGAGAAACTACGAAACCCCTTTGTATAGCACGCAGATGTAACCAACGATAGCCTTGCAGTGCACCACTACCAGCCATTTCCTCCTCCACAAAAGAAGCAATTTCCTCCAAGTCCGTGTGGTTCTTTCTTCGGAATAGACACAGTTTCTTGCACAATCTTTTCAAAGTCCTGATACTTATGATAATGTGGTGCTGATGTGCCAATAGATAAAGTATTTCCTTATTTGTGAAGCCTATACCAAAGTATAACTTAACAAGATGCTCCATGGTTCTCATTTTAACGCAGGCGGCAGGCTGGTCTTCTGATATTTCACCTCTAAACAACACGCAGCCTAGGCTATGACTTTATTTTCGTAATATTATGACTTTATTCTCATTAAATTACGACTTTATTCTCGTAATATTATGACTTTTTTTCTCAGTTATGACTTCATTCTCGAAATATTACAAGTTTTTTTTTCTTCAATGTGGCCCTAATACTCTGTCGTACTGCTGAGAGTTCCTGCTCTGCTTATTTTATGGACTCTGTTGCTTTGCTTTCATCTTTAATAAACCAAATCTACCGGCACAGAAGCTCAACAATGTGCTGATGTGGACGGGGCCACTTTAAAGAATCACTATCAGTGTAAGTGTAGGTTATATCTGAATATTTGCTCTGCTTTACCTCACACATGAACCAATCGACTCTGCAGCACAGCAGCAGCTCAGTGATCTGCTCAGTTACATTTCTGTTTTTGTCAGTGGAGTCTGGTGGCTTTGATATAATGGCTTCAGTTCCACATGTCTGTGTGACAGCAGGGTAAAGTGGTGAAAACACTCTAAATATAACGGACACTTAAACTGCTATAGATGTATTGTGAGCCTTTCAAGGTGGTTAAAAACTAATAACTGAGGCAGAGTTTGTTTAGCGCAGTCGGTTTGATTCATGGATGTGACACGAGGATTTTCTACCTGGAAGTTCTTGTAAATAAACACTGTGATTGGCTCTGTGCTCAGAACATTCCTCTGGGTGCTCTCACTGTCATCTATAACATCTTTCCTAATTCACTGTCTGTGGAGCAGCTCCAGAAAACTGATACAGCATTGGGTCAGAATTTGGTGTCAACAACATGAAAGCATGGATCCATCCTGCCTTGTATCAACGCTTCAGGCTGCTGCTGCTGGTGGTGTAATGGTGTGGGGGAGATTTTCTTAGTACCAACTGAGCATGGTTTAAACACCACAGCCTACCTGAGTATTGTTGCTGAGCGTGTCCATCCCTTTATGACCACAGTGTACCCATCTTCTGATGGCTACTTCCAGCAGGATAACGCACCATGTCACAAAGCTCACATCATCTCAAACATGACAATGAGTTCACTGTACTCCAATGGCCTCCACAGTCAC
Organism: Epinephelus fuscoguttatus; assembly: GCF_011397635.1. NCBI lineage: Eukaryota > Metazoa > Chordata > Actinopteri > Perciformes > Serranidae > Epinephelus > Epinephelus fuscoguttatus. The sequence continues at coordinate 1,926,161 of NC_064774.1, forward strand.
CAGATCTCAGTCCAATAGAGCACCTTTGGGATGTGCTGGAACGGGAGATTCTCATCATGGATGTGCAGCCGACAAATCTGCAGCAACTGTGTGATGTCATCATGTCAATATGGACCAAAGTCTCTGAGGAATGTTTCCAGCACCTTGTTGAGTCTATGACACCAAGAATTAAGGCAGCTCTGAAGGCAAGTGGCCGGTGTGTGTATAGCTATGTAGATATGTGTGAATGTATTTGTACAGCATGATGTAGTTTGTCATAAGATCCCTGTAGTTCTGACTCACTATGCTGATGTTTATAGTATTTGTCTTGTTTCAGTGTTTTTACCAGTTTAAATCACCTGGTCCGTTTGTTTTGGAGAGGAAGAGACCTCTGTGGATAATATGGCTCACGGTAAAAACCTCATCAACAATGAACACTGAAGGAATTCTACCTGAGAGAAGTTTCAGCTGGTTGCTGTCTGCAATCATCACCACTATAGACGCATTTAAGTCTTTAACACTGAACCTTTTTGATTAAAACTCAAAGAAAAACTTCAAATGTCCTCACAAGTCTGTTGTGGTCTGGCTGTGTCACAGGACGCTGTGGAAGAAAATAAAACACAATGTGAATGGAAGTGAAGGAATAAAACCAGCAAACAAACTGAGCCTGACAAACTCAAATTGATCATCAAAGAGTAAATGAATGTAGTCAGTGAACATTATTCCTCACTATGATAAGAACACCACTAAACTTGTAGCCACACGTGGCAGCAGCTGTCTGGAGGACGGTGTTTTTAGTTTAACATGAGCAAATGCTTTGTTCCTTTTTTCTATGTGTGCTCACAATGTCCAAAAAAGCACAAAAGCAGAACATGTGAAGAGCGTCTGCACACTGCTCCCATTAACATATAGGTCTATTTCATAACATCAAGTGACGTTTCAAGTGTCAAACTCTTGAGACAAAGAATACACACACCTTCAAATACCTACGAGGCCAGGTCACCTGACTGCTCACCTGACTGCTCACCTGGTCCTGGTCTGGTGGGGAGTTATGAAGCACGTGCACCCTCAGGTGTGGGGAGTCTGCTTCCTGGCGCCAGTAAGCCTGTAACAAACATTCAAATATTCAGTAATGCATTCATACAAGTCAAGTTTAGGAACTATCATCATTCATTTTTAGGCAACTGCATTTCAAATGTTGCCTCAAACTCACCTTTATCCACAACCTTGGTAAATTAATTCAGTATGAGAGTTACAATTCAAACATATGCAGTTTAATTATTTGGTGTGCTCTGATGGCCTTTGAACATGTAGACTACAGTAGCTACAGGAAGTAGGAGGGACAGCACTTGTTATTAGCATTTAGCTCCACTAGATGGCGCCACAGAGCCATTAAACTGCAGCAGCATCTCAGACGGAGTTTTTCAACAGGTTGATAAACTGAACTACATCAACAGGGATCTTTATAACTATGTGACTACGGATTTTAATGCTGTGTGACGTTCAGAGCCAGCAGCTCTTCCTCATACTTCTGACCAACAACAGGAAGTCGCCATCTTAAATACCCATGACGCCGGCACAAGTCATGTGACATCATTAAATAAAACTAAAGAATACATTATATATTACATGTATTCATCAATAACAGTCAGTTCATCAGAGATTACTAAAGAGACTGACACTAGAACCATCTGTGTGCACAGTTTTAGCAGCTGTTTTTACATGTTTTGCATTTTCTAATTGCATTTTTAACATCATTTTGGTTGCAGGTCTAATGGTACATGTATGTATTTGTCCAAAACTCTTTAGTTTTTCTGTCTTCTTTGGTTTAGTGTGCCGGCAATAATGAAGCGTCACCATCATGTGATCCAAGTAATTACTGTTGAATTGGCCTAATACACTCCAATAAGGTCCACGTCTTAGCATGTGTGGAACGTAAGTAACAGAGACCAGAGAAAGTTCACAGGACAGAGAGTGGTGGATGGTGCAGACCGTGTTCATTTGAAGTTAGGTCAAGTTATTTCTCTGCAAACACAAACATTTTATTGGGGATGCATGATAATATGGGCACATCATGAGTACTGCTCCATATTGGCTTTAAAATGAACTATTTGAATCGGCCAACATGCTTTTTTATTTTGTACGATGAATGAATATCACATACGTTGAAGAGTACTGTATTTCATGTCTCCATCTGCTGGTGGGCCGTCACTATAAGAGCATGCATGTATAATATGATGTTAATTGATTCCTGAAGGGAGTGTTCTCAAATTTGGCACAAACGTCCACTTGGACTCAATAATCAATGAATTAGAATTTGTAGGTCAAAGGTCACTGTGACCTTACAAAACATATTTTTGGCCATAACTAAAAAAATCACAAGATAATTAAGACAAAATTTCACCCAAATGTCCGACAGGATAAAATAATGATTTTTATATACCTCCAAAAGGTCAAAGGTCATGCCAGTGTAATGCAATCTGGGCAGTGAAGAAAACTCTCCCAGCAATCCGGGCTACCCTGCGTGACATCATCAGTCAGTCAAACCCGCACCGGAGGATGGAGGCAAGAGCTATCAGTGCGGTCACTGATGAGAAGTTTGTTTTGCATCTCATTCTGTTCCAGGATGTTGTCAAAAAACAAGACATTTGATTAATATTTGGAATATTAAATGATGAAATACATAGATTTCAAAAGTTATAACAAAGAAACACTCCACCATGCATGAAATGAATGCAGATCTTTTTGGACCCATGTTGTGCATTAGAAGGGGTTTGCATTGTTTGTGCATTGGTTAGAGGCCATATCTTTGTTGTGTTTCTCTGCTGAAGCTTTTATTTAATAATCTGTACTAATATAGCCTGTTTTTCACCAAAGATGGAAAACTATTTTACAAAAAGAAAGGAAATTACATTGAGGTGGTGTGTGGGTCAGAGGAGGCTGCAGAAATCTTTAAAGATTTCCATGCAAGCAGCACTGGAGCGCACTGTGGCCAAAAGAAAACGCGTGATGCCATCAGCAAACGCGTTTATTGGCCTGGCATGTCAGAATATACTGATGCATGGTTAAGTATCTAAGGTGGCCCATGAAGCCCTTAATTACACTGTATCTTAAATAAATGTACTTCAATTCTGTCAATATTTTAATTGAATGTATTTATTTATTTGGGATGGACAGTGCATGTTAATGAACATTTCAGTACGTTGGATAAAAAGGTAAACACACCAGATTATAGCCAAGGCTAATTTCCATCTGTTGTCCCTGTGCCTAATGTGCATGTTTTTTCATTTTAAATCTATAATAATAATATAATAATGATCTGCCTTTAATAGTGCTCACAGTTTACGCAAATTGTAAAGACAAGAAACCCTCTCATTGTTCAAATGTATTTCTCTGACAATGCTTTAGGTAATCTATTAATCTGCACAGTATTTTCACCTTTATCCCATCTTATTATTCAGGTGGCGCAGTGTGTGGAATGCCAGGCCAGTGGAATTCAGATCAAGGAGGAGAAATCATACACTCCAATCATTGTAAAATATCCATATTTTTTCAAAATGTATTCAACTTGTGACTGTATTGTTTTTTTCTCTGTGTTGTCCCTCTTGCTTGCTTGTACCTCTATGTCTTTCTTACTTGTCCCAGCAGATGTTCCCTTAGCTTATCCTCATCTATGTCTTAATTTCTGTAAAAGTATTTTTGCTACACCTGCCTTGTCTGTAATATCTGACAGTGAAAATCATGACATACCTCTAATTAAATTCCTTCTTACTCTTTTGTGCAGATAGTAAAGTAAAAACTATTTGTCTTCTAGGTAACTCACCCTTTCGAGCTCATAGGCATGGATTTGATAGGGAAACTGACAAAAACGAAAGAGGGAAACAGCTACATTTGTGTCATGATTGACTATCTGACCAAATGGCCATAAGCCTATCCACTAAAAAGCAAAAGGGCTGAAGAGGTGGCTCAATTTCTTCTACCAGTTTGAGGCTCCAAAGAGGATCCTCACTGACCAGGGGAAGGAATTTGTGAATGCGGTACAATGAAATTACTCATCATGTAGCCAAAAGCTATATTTTGTGAAGCAGACTGAAATTCCAACACTGAAATGAAAATTCAATGTATGCAATTTCTTGACTATCTCTCACAATTACAGATTAACACCAACATCTGCAAAATCCTTGGGATAAAGAGAAGTCTGTGTGCCCCTTATCATCCCCAGACAAATGGTCTGGTCGAAAAAATGAACAGCACCATACAGAGGTGAGTAAAATGCAGTTGCATATTTGGTATATTTTTTTGCATAGGACTTGCATTCAGTGTTTTTCTATCTATTGACACATCTCCTCATATTAATTTGTGAGTATTTTGTTAACAATCATTTGATGGTCATCACAAAGTGACATTCAAGAAATACATACATGTACAGACACCCTCATTGCAATGGTTTTGTTAATATTTTTAAGCACTTGTAAAAATACAATTCCTTTTCCTATCGCATTTCAGAGCACTGGGAAAACTTGTTGGGGAGAGGCCAGACACTTGGGACCAGCATCTGAATGCTGTCATGTTTGGTCTACGGACAAAGATGCAGCTGACCACCAAATTCTCTCCATTTTATCTGATGTTTGGCAGGGAAACACGCTACCCGTCCCAGGTCCCTGAGGAGTTTATGGTATCTTCTGTTGTTACAGTGGCTTTAACTTATAGATATTTCAGAATTTGTAGTATGTTGTCCTGTTTATAAAACTCTTTTTTTGAAAAGGTTGACAGCAGTGTGGAAGCTATTGTGGAGAATGACAGCCCTACCGATGATGTCCTCCAACTCAGTGATGCTCTGCAGGCTGCTTGAGATAACATTTCCAAGAGAAACCAAAAGAACAGAAAGAGCAAATTAAACCCTTCCGATCTAAAAGTGGGTGACAAAGTGTGGAGGCTTAATATGAGGAGCCAGCAGCGAAAAGGAGGGAAGCTAGAGCCTGACTACTTGGGGCCTTTCACGATTACATCACTACAGGACAAGAGTGCTGATCTACAGAATGAGGAAGGACGTGTTTTCCCCAAAATCAACAATGACCACCTCAAAAAATATGTGAAGCAAAAGCCACAAATCCCACACAAAATACTCAGTTCCTCCGCTTCCTCAGCTTCCACTACTTCCACCACAGTGAGAAATTCCACCCCCGAAGCCAACTCTGCATCCATGTCCATCCCTGGTGCCACCTTTGCCCCAGTGTCCAGCACTTCTGCCTCCTCATCCTCGTCTGCATCAGCATCCACCTCTGCGCCGGTCTCCACCACTGCTGCGACCTCTGCGCTGGTCCCCACCACTGCTGCAATCTCTGCACCAGTCTCTACCATTGCTGCCCCCTCTGCCTCCTCATCCATGTCTGCATCAGCTGCCACCTCTGCGCCAGTCTCCACCCCTGCTGCCAACTCTGCCTCCTCATCCTCGTCTGCATCAGCTGCCACTAATAAATGTAAGTTTGAAGTAAGAAAATGATGAAGTCTACAGGACAGTAAAGGTGGGAAGATATCTAAATGCACAAGAAATGTTTTGCAGCTCAAATATCACACACTGATTACAAGTGCATCTGAGGCATAGATAGATGCAGTCTCCTAGGGCAATTTTTTTCAAGCTGAAAAAAACCCTTTCACAGGCACTGTGCTCTTCACATTTATTATGTTTAAGTATCTTCCCACCTTCCCCTTTTATCTTTTTTGATATGTAGTTTGCTTCTTGGAATCCCTCAATGAACCTATACTTCTGTATATTTTTACAAATAAGATGTGAATTTTCACAAAGGCAGTTGTTTTATCTTAATTACAAAAACAGCTCTGCCAGATGAAAAATCAATTAAAATCAAATCAAATCAAATCAGATCAAATCAAATCAAATCAAATCAAATCAAATCAAATCAAATCAAATCAAATCAAATCAAATCAGATCAAATCAAATCAAATCAAATCAAATCAAATCAGATCAAATCAAATCAAATCAAATCAATCTTTATTGTCATTTTCCTTGTACCAGAGTACAGAAAACAAAAGGGCGTTTCTCCAGGATCATACATACAGTGCATACATACAGCAACTCACTTCAACACACTCGATAAAATCAGCAGGGTCTGAGTAGAGATAAAACTGGATAAAAACTGAATAAAATCAGACACGTCTGGATAGAGGTAAAAAACTATTTGAATAAATACACAATCAATAAATAAGACAGAATAAATATGTAATATTAAGTGTGAACTGGTGTGCAATCATGTTCAGCCACAGTTCAGCAGTTCAGTTAGGACACGGGGGAGATTAGTAGCCGGACAGCTTGTGGCAGGAAGCTGTTCAGCAGCCTGCTGGTGGAGCGCTTTATGCTGCAGTTGCGTTTCAGGGAGGGCAGCAGCTGGAAGAGGGTGTTTAGAGGGTGGGAAGAGTCTCTAACAATGTTGAGGGCCCTATTCCTGCAGTGCTTCAAGAATATCTCCCGTACTGAGGGGAGTTAGGCTCCAATCACCCTCTCTGCAGATCTTACCACCCTCTGCAGGGCTTTTTTGTCCACCTCACTGTAGCCTGAAAACCATGTGGAGATGCCATAGTTCAGCACGCTCTCTACTGCACCTCTGTAAAATGAGGTGAGGATGTTGGTGGTGAGTGAGGCCTGTTTGAGTTTCCTCAGAAAATAGAGTCTCTTTTGGTCTCTTTTTGCCAGTGAGCTGGTGTTTTCAGACCAAGAAAGGTCGCTGGTAATCTGATCTCCCAGGAACTTGATGTTTTCCACCCTCTCTACTGCCTGGTTGCTGATGCAGAGAGATGTGTACTCAGGTCGTGACCTTCTGAAGTCGATTATCATCTCCTTGGTTTTGTCCACATTTAGCACCAAGTTGTTGTAGTTGCACCAGCACCACCATTCCAACAGCTCAACCTCCTCCCTGTACCTGGCTTCATCATTCTTACTGATGAGACCCACAACTGTTGTGTCATCGGCAAACTTCACGATCAGATTGTCTTTGTGCCTGGGCACACAGTTGTGTGCCAATAGTGTGAACAGCAAAGGCCTGAGCACACATCCTTGAGGGGACCCAGTGCTCGGTGTGATGGAGCTGGAGGTGTTTCTCCCAACACGTACTGACTGGGGCCTCTCAGTCAGGAAATCCAGAATCCAGTGACAGATGGTGTGGTTTAGGCCTAGGAGGAGAAGTTTCTCCATCAGTCTCTGCGGGATGATTGTGGAGGATTCAGGCATAGGTCTTTCTCTGTTCCAGGTGGGTAAGTACTGTGTGCAGGGTGGTGGATATTGCATCCTCGGTGGAGCGGGTGGGGCGGTAGGCGAACTGATATGGATCCAGTAATGCAGGTAGGCTGGATGTGATTTGTGGTTTGATTAGTCGTTCAAAACATTTCATCACTATTGGGGTCAAAGCGAAGGGGTGACAACTGGTTCCTTTGCAACTGGGACTATGATGGAGGTTTTTAAGCATCTGGGGACTGTGGCTTGACAGAGGGAGACGTTAAAGATGTCAGTTAATACAGCTGCCAATTCCTCAGCACAAGCCTTAAGCACCCTTCCTGGGATGTTGTCTGGGCCAGCTGCTTTCCGAGGGTTGATCCTGGCTAGGGTCCTCCTCGTGTCGGCTGCACTGATGACTACAGGAGCTTGTACGGATGGAGGAGGAAGCCCAGCTCGTCCTCTCAATGGCCCCCTTGATGCCTCAACCCGAGCAAAGAAATTATTGAGTCTGTCAGGAAGAGAACCATCACTTTCCTCAGTCTCTGTCCTGGTCTTGTAGTCTGTTAGTTACTGGATCCCCAGCCACATTTGCCTGTTGTTGCCTGTGTTGCAGAGGTTCTCTTGGATTTTTCCTGCATATTTCCTTTTTGCTGCTTTGATCCCACTGGAGAGAGCAGATCTTGCTGAGCAGAGAGCAGCCTTGTCTCCTCCTCTGTATGCATCATCTCGGGCCTTTAGTAGCATGCGTACTTCAGCAGTCATCCAGGGTTTTTGGTTGTTCCGTGCTGTAAAGGTTTTCATCACAGTCACATCCTCTGTGCATTTGGCAATGTACTGTAGCTGGTCACAGTTAATGAGAAATGTAAATATTGTATTTCACCACCTGTGAGGTATGTATAATGAATCATTCATAGTATTCTGCTCTGCAAATTAAATCTATTGCTTATGCTTATTATATTCATTTTCACAGATGTGATGGATGCGTGGGCAGGAAAGGCTCTTTACGCTCTTCTGGCTAAAGTTGGACCGTACAAAGTGTTCTTCACAGACCTTGCAAGAACAGCTCCAAATAAGGAGTTAGAGAGTGAGGTAAAGTTCATTTTATTTTTCAGACTGAATATAGAGTAACTAAAACCTGGTCATATTCTGGTATGTCATGTCATCGCAGATAATCAGTGCTTACTTGGAGCTGCTGGTGAGACAACACAATGAGCAATCCAAAGATAAGGCTATTGTTATCAACACCTTTGCCCTTACCGACATATGGAAGGGTAAAGGCACACTGCATAAAGTGGGTGTACTCAGTATTTTTTCCTATTAATGAGTTGTCACTCATGGACAAATCGAATGAATAAATGTCAGTATTGTTGTAAACCTGGCAAAGACTTTACAATTTGTGTGAATGTATGTAGGTTTTGAATCTTGGACTATGTTCCATAACTTACATATCACTTTTCCATGTGAATGTATTCCCATATCTCCTTTCACTCTCTGTGGTGTTGCTTTTGTTGCTCTTTCAAGATTATAATGTTACAGATTACTTAAAATCGCCCTGTCATTCACTTAGTGGTGTCTTTTTGTTTATTTTAGCTTGATCCAATGATGTACAAATAGATAATTGGGATTGTAAATCAAGGTGGTCACTGGATGTTGGTGGTGAGTTAAATATAGTGATGGTTAGTCTAAATTGTCTATTTGGCATTTAATTTGTAACTCCTAGCCTTTCTATGCCTCAGTGTGTTAACAAATGTTGCTAACACAAAGAGAAAAAGGTAAATTTACACAAGTTTTTAAAATAATTCTTTATCATTTACATAAACTGAAGTACTTCATATCTATTATTTAGAGCCTTCATGAAACGTAGGGGGCTCAATATCCGGAAATGGCCCTGCACTACTCTCCCTCAGCAACAAGACACAACATCATGTGGAGTGTTTGCTTTGAAGGTCGGCACATACATTTTTTGTTAAAATACCACAGCAAAACTATAACTTTTTCTGAACATTATTATGAGTTGTACACTTTTAATGTTATTGCATGTCTTTTAGTTTGTCTGACAATTCAGAGACCATGTCCGTCAAACTATACAATTGTACAAAACCTTGTTATAGATGGTTTACATTTATACATTTTGGCAGGGGTCTGCTGAAATGTGACTGCCCCCTGTAACTCTGGAATTGAAGAGGTGACATTCACAGTATTTTCTGGATTAATACTAGAATTCACCAGATGCAGGCACAGTGAATTTTGTTAATGTCACCCCTTGTTTTCCTGAGTTACAGAAGGCAGTCACATTTTGGCTGTGGTCTGCCAAATCTTGGCAGGGGTCTGCCGAAATGTGACTGCACCCTGTAACTCAGGAATAGGAAACTTGTTAATAAATGCAACAAGGCCTCTCCAGTGTCACAGAGTAAAGATGACATCAGACAATAGTCACATTACACTCCGCCCTACCAAGGCTGTATCCTATAAACTAAGTGGGTTCTGATCAAAACATCTGACTTCAGTGCTGTTAACCCTTTGTTGAACAGAGAGCGCCATCTGGTGGGCTCAGAAGATAAAGACAAAGCTTCATGAGGCTTCATTTGGTCATCACTACTTGTCGCCTACTTTACTTGAGTATTTCCATTTTCTGATACTTTATAGGCCACTTTTTACTCCACTACATCTCAGAGGGAAATATTGGACTTTTTACTCCACTATATTTATTTGATAACTTCAGTTACTTTGTAGATTATTAATACAAAATACCATCAACTAATAAATGATATTATTATAGATTAAACTACGCAGCAGTTTATAAAGTCATTAAAATGAGCTCCATCTTTACCAGCTGCAACATTAAAGTGATGAACACATGAATGCATCAATAATTATAATCCATAATATAAATGGAGCATTCTGCATAATGAGCACTTTAACTTTTGCTACTTTAAGTGTATTTTGATGCTGATACTTTTGTACTTTTACTCTAGTAACATTTTGAATAAAGAACCAGTAATGGAGTATTTTTATAGTGTGGATATACTATTTTCACTTACAGTAAAAGATGTGAATACTGTGAGCACTGGAAATATGGAACAGTATTCTGATGATTTAATGCTAAAATGTGGGTGCACCATCATGAAACCAAAAAATATAAAGTTCTTCCTTTTGGATTGGAACGTCAATTAATGTTTAAGGAGCATCAAATTATCTCCATCTACTGGTGACTACAAGTAACTACAACAACACTGTGTTTAAAACACATAATAACAACAAAGTACAACCACTTGACAAAAGTCCTTCGGTAGCATTTATTTGAATCACCTCACTATTATACAGTATACACACACACACACACACACACACACACACACACACACACACACACACACACACGTTGCTGCTTCATCGTCTCTGGATCATCAGGACACAGCTGATCCTCTCTACAGATACACAATAGTTGGCCACCATCTAGAGAAGAAGACAAGAGAAGTTATAAAGCAGCTGTCAGTCAGTGATGCAGCACATCCAGTATAAAGACCAGTAGGGACTTCCTGTTCAGAGCAGAGTGGAGCGGCTGTGTAGCGTAGTCGGCTTCCTTCCAGCTCTCATGTTAACGTGTTGGAGTGAACACACTCAGCTGGAAGCTCACAGACCTGCAGAGACTTTGGGCATCAAGTCTGTTTACTCTGCAGATTTCACTCAAGTACACAGTGTAAATAAACTGCTGAGAGTCCTGAACGCATCATGGCTGCACAAACAGAGGGATTCACTTTAATGATGGATTTACTGAGTCTGTTAGAACAAATGACTGATGGACAGATATATCATGTTAAATGTTCTACATGTTCATCCAAAGACTGAACAGCAACACATCAGCTGTGATTACTGGACTTAAGCAGAGCTTCTGCTCTGTATAAAGAACACATGGTTACTAAATGTAATGATGGTTCTATAAAATAAGAGCCAGTGATTTGTAGGCTTCAGTCAGACTGATCTCAGAGCTGTGACAAAGATGAAGACAACAAACACTTTAAAGAGGACATATTATGCTCATTAACAGCTTCATATTTGGATTCTGGGTTTCTACTAGAACCTGTTTACATGCTTTAATGTTCAAACTAGAATTACCGCCTCATAGTTTTATGCATTATAAAGAAATCTTAGCTTCAGTAGAAAAGCCGTTGAACACAGGGTATTCACAACAGTCTGAAGTCTGAGGTTTTTGTTCACAGGGATTACTTTTACATACATTCACCTCATTATCTGAAACTTTGGCCACATTTAATACCAACATCCTTCACTGTAACACTATAGGCTATATAAAACACACACACACACACACACACACACACACACACACACACACACACACACACACACACACACACAAACAAACAGGAAAGCATAACAGGTCCCCTGTTATCAAGGTCAGATTTGATAGTGTGACAGTTTGATGAAGGAGGACAGCTGTCTCTATACATATTGTGATGCTGTCAGCTGTAATCCAGCTTCACTTCCTGTAGACATGAACACAACAACAGTCGTCTTCACATCAACTTAAACACATGATCTCAACAAGCTTCTTTCTGATCTGATTGGCTGACTGTCCTCTCCTGAAGACTGTCACCATTCCCCTCTTTGAGCCACTGAGAAGGTCTGAGGTTTACAGGAAGTACTGGATCTTTGCTCTGATACTAACTGTTTTTAATATAATACTGTTGAAACCAGCATGGACCCACTCCAACCTTCTACTTACTCCAGAGTCTCCAGTTTACAGTGTGGACTCTCCTTCAGATCACACAGCAGCTTCACATCTGAATCCTGCAGGTAGTTTAATCTCAGCTCCAGCTCTCTCAGATGGGAGGGGTTGGACTTCAGAGCTGAGGCCAATGAAACACAGCTGATCTCTGACAAACTGCAGTCCCTCAGTCTGAATAAAGAATAAATGATGTAGATAAAAATCATTAATAAAACAATCAGATGTGTTCAGGTGTTAAATGTGGAGCTCAACATTACTATGTCCTGATCAATGAGCTTTGCCCTAAACTGAGTAGAGTGACTTTGTCATTGTGTTATTGTGCTGATCCCAACAGGATGCAGGTTAAAGACTGGAAAATACAAAAAGTGAAAAACAGCTCTCATAAATATCATTGACAACGTGCTGCTACTTCAATAAAGATGTAGTGACTTCACCTCTTAAACTCTGCCAGCTCCACCAGTGGCTCCATCATCACTAACTCATGTTGTGCAGCCAAACACAAATCACTTATTTAAAGAATCATGAGGGTAAATTTAAGTTGAAATCAAGTGTTTAAAGCAGGGCTGTTCAATTACAAATTCAACTGGGCCGGATTTTAAACCAGAAAATGTTGATGGGCCAGACTCCCGCTACTATCTCTGCCACCTCAGACTGTGTATTATATTTATCATTTTTTGTCAACAAGATCAATAGAATTAGATCTACCATTGTGCTCCCATCCACCACTTTTGATCCACCTAGCAGTGTTCCAAATTTACTTACCCATTTTGCCCCCATTACCATGCAAAACCTTATAGAGACAACAGCCTTTATTGTCCCATGGGCAAATTTGTTTTCACAATCTGTCACATTTGGATACACAAAACACCGCCAACAAACACCATGCACAAACACCACCAAACATTGAACAATATATAAATACACACACAATGCACAAACACCACCACATTGACATTGAACAGCCGACACATAAATCACAGTCAGGAGAGCTGGGTCCGTACAAGGTTATTGGGGGAGGTTATTGAGTGCTGAGATGGCAGACGGGACAAAGCTCTTGTTGAAGCGTGCCCGTCTCCACCTCAGGGTCATGTATCTGCGCCCAGACAGCAGCAGTGTGAAGTGTGGGTTGAGAGGGTGATCCGAGTCATTAGTTATTGTTCGTGCAAGACGTGTGACAGCTCGGTGGTTGCGCTCTTTGAGTTTGGGTGTGGCATGGTTGATCATTTTGGATGCGGTGTATTATTTTTGTTAGTTTGTTCCTTAGTGGTAGACAGCATGTTGTAGAAACAGGGGGAACAGTACAGAAGGATGGGTTGAATGATACTGGTGTACAGTAGTGACAGAAGGTGAGGGGCAACAGAGAGGGCACAGAGCTTGCAGATGACATGGAGTCTCTGCTGGGACCTTTTGTGAATGTTGGCCATGTGTTGATCAAATGTCAGTTTATTCTCTATAGTGAGTCCGAGGTATTTGAAGTGGCGACCTGTTCAACTGTTTGGTTATGGATGGAGGTGGGGACCAGTCCAGAGGGGGGTGTGCGTGAAGTGCAGATGACCATTTCTTTTGTTTTGACCACGTTCAGTTCCAGAAAGTTATTGGTGCACCACTTAGTGAAGTGAGAGATGGAAAGTTGGTTGGCAGTAATTGAGTTATTGTCACTGAGCAGACCTAGGATGGCAGTGTCATCTGAGTACTTGCAGTATGTGGTTATTGGTGAGGGGCTGATGCAGTCATTTGTGTAGAGGGTGAAGAGAAAAGGGCTGAGGACACAACCCTGCGGGGCTCCGGTGTTGGTGATGACGGTTGATGATGTGACTGTGCCTATCCTTACAGCCTGTGGTCTATTGGAGAGGAAGTTGTGAACCCAGCGGATGAGGAGTGGAGATATGTTGAGGTGACGGAGCTTCTCGATCATCTGGTGGCATTGGATTGTGTTGAAGGCTGAGCTGAAGTCGATGAAGAGGATGGATGCAAAGGTGCCAGGTGATTCCAGGTGTTGAAGGAGGGGGTGGAGGAGACATGCTACAGCATCCTCCGTCCCCCGTCTGGCCCTATATGCAAATTGATGTGGGTCCAGCTGTGGTCTGACGACTACCACGATGATGTGGAGGATGAGTTTTTCCAGGCATTTCATTATGATGGAGGTGAGTGCAACTGGACGGTAGTGATTTGGTTCAGAGGGGCGTGGTTTCTTGGGTACAGGGATGGTACATGGTTGATGTTTTCCAGATGGTGGGGGTGGATGCTGACCTGTATGAGTCCCAAAAGATGGAGTGAAGAGGGGGGGCCAGTTCCCTGGCACAAAGCTTTAACACCTTAGCCAAGATGTTATCAGGCCCGGGTGCCTTTCCAGCTTTGCACCTGCTCAGCTGCTGCTGCACATCCACTGTGGTGAATGGAGGGTGTGCAGGTACATCCGGGGGGAGGGCACTGAGCAGCTCCCGACATGTGGCAGAGTGGTCTTGGGTGTCGAACCGTGTGTAGAACCGTCTGTCATTGTCCCTGCTGTACTCACTATCATAAACATGTCCCTCACCTCTGGTTCTGTCCCTGATCAGTTTAAGACAGCCAGTGTCTAGCCACTCCTAAAAAAACCTGGCCTTGATCCAGCCGTTTTGAACAATTTCAGACCCATCTCAAAATTACCTTTCATTTCCAAAATACTGGAAAAACTGGTTGCTGAGCAGCTTCTCCAAGTTGTTGAAGGAAATCATATCTTTGATAAATTTCATCTGGTTTTTGTCAAAACCACAGTACTGAAACTGCTCTGTTACGAGTCATGAATGACATCCTTATGCAGGCTGATAAAGGGGAACTGTCCATCTTGGTCTAACTGGACTTGAGCGCTGCTTTTGACACCATTGATCACTCCATTCTCATCAGCCGACAGAATACATTTGTTGGTATCTCAGGGAAAGCCCTACAATTTTTCATGTCATATTTGTCAAATAGATGTTTTTCTGTCTCCATAGGTAACTATGTGTCCTCGTCCACTCCGCTGTTATATGGGGTGCCCCTGGGCTCAATCCTTGGTCCCATTCTTTTCTCATTGTATATGCTACCCTTGGGCCAGATAATCAGTAGTTTTGGTTGTATATCCTATCATTGCTATGCGGATGACACTCAGCTATATTTTTCAGTAAAGCCAGATGATCTTAGCAACCTAAACACTCTCCACAATTGTTTAGCTGCGATAAAGGACTGGATGTCTGTCAATTTTCTTCAGCTAAATTCTGACAAAACTGAGATTCTCATTTTTGGCCCTGAAAATACTGCTCAAGGCATCTTTCAGCATACTGGCCCACTTGCCCCCTATATCAAAACTAACGCTAGGAATCTTGGCGTTATATTTGACCCAAAATTGAAACTTCAACTACATGTCAATAAAATGGTTAAATCCTGCTTTTTTCAACTCAGAAACATTGCAAAAATCAGACCATTATTGTCAGCCTCTGACTTGGAACATATCATTCATGCCTTCATTTTTTCCCGTCTCGATTACTGCAACTCCCTTTTCACCTGCCTTAGCCAAGCTGATCTGTCACGTTTCCAGCTTGTACAAAATGCAGCAGCGAGGCTCGCGGTAGATCACACATCACTCCTGTTTTAGCCTCACTGCAATGGCTGCCAGTGAAGCTCAGGATTCATTTCAAGATTCTTTTAATCACCTATAAGGCCTTACACGGTTTGCTCCCACCTATATTTCCGAGCTACTCAGCCCATATACCACTGAGTGGTCACTTAGGTCTTCCAACCTAAACCTGTTGGCCATACCATGTGCCAAACTAAAAACCAAAGGTGACTGTGCTTTTGCTGCCCTGGCACTCAGACTTTGGAACAACCTCCCCACTTACATTAGATGAGCTGAGTCTGCTGACTGGTCCAAAAAACACCTAAAAACCTACTTTTTTTTAGAATGGCTTACTCATAACATTTGATCAATTCAAGTGTATACTCTGGATGATGACTGCATGTTTGTGTTGTCTGTATGTACTCTTGAAAGTGACTTTTATGGTCTTGGGGCCCTCTTTTCTTTGTGTCCCAATGTCAATGTAAAGTACTTTGTAACCTGTGTTAAAAAAGGTGCTATATAAATAAAGTTTTACTTACTTTCTTTACTTTACTTTTCTAGCTATTGGTGATGACACATTTCTAAACAGGTACAAATTACTGTAGTAAAAGTAGCAATGTTTTTAGTGTCACATTTGAAATAAAAAAAAAAGTACTTACATATCTGACAGAGGAACATCACATAATGCAGAAACAGAATAAAAAGCTGTCAATGCACAGAAGCATAACAAGTGACATTAACAGTAACTAATAACACACTCTATCTCTCTACCACACACACACACACACACACACACACACACACTTCCTGACGTTTACCTTTAAGGTCAAGTGTTTATGAAAATACACAAGATATAGTTTTGTACAGTCTATGGCAGCAACAGTCATGTTTACAACAACAATGTCACTATATAAACTCAATAATATCTCACTGGAAACAAACCTAACATGTCAATAAAATAAATATTACTCCTGACATCACAACAATGAGTTACGTTATATAAGCATGAAGAACAGACATCAGTATCAGTCATTCATCCTGCTCTCTGTCCCACCTCTACTGAGGACACTCACTGTCCACAGGTAGGCTGTCTCAGGTACATTTTAAGATAAGTGACAAGCTAAGTTAAACACACTACATACAGACAGCTTTCATTTTAGTTTGCTTTAACTATTTGCTATTGGTCCCACTAGTGTGATGTGCTTGTGTAAAATGTGATTGTAAACCATAACGGCGGTGAATGAGGGACAGAGCAGATTGAAATATGTCTTTCTACTTGCTGAACACGTGTATTGATAAAGCACTGGCTTTTTACTGCTCAGGGTTTTATTGAGTCTGCAGCATGATGATACATGAAACCAAAACTTTACAAAGTAACAATGAAAGAGACGATAACAGCGGAGCTTATTAGTACTACAGTCTTGATTCATTTTGCCCCGGGCTGTTTAATACAGAGTCTCCACACCAATCCCTACCCAGCCACTCTGAGGTTGCTTCTGGTCCTGATATAGCCTGCAGGCCGCCAACTGAATAGGCCTGCTTTAAAGGTTAGGAGTGAATTTTCAACTCAGTTTTTCTACTTAAATTAAAGTTATACTATGCAGGATTGTTGCTTACAGTTTGTAAACACACTTGCCAGTGAAAGTGAAAGTAAAAGCCAACCCCAGATTCATTCTTGTTTGGCATTTCTTCTCACTATATTTGTGTTTTCAGGTGTTGTATCTCTTTGATTCCTGCTGCTTACAGTCTGGCATCTGGTCCCCACCTTTTTATAAAGCCCTGAGCTCACCTAACACAGGCAGAGGGCAGAGTCTCTGCAGATAAATACACCACCACACACTGAGAGTGGCTCATAAGTGATGACTGAGAGGGATTATTTCTGTATGAGTCTATACACTGTTTTTAAGGAAGATCCTGCAGAGTTTATCTTTAAGGATTTAGCTCCACATTGCTCTGCCACAGTCAATGGATTAAACCACTGAACAAGACAAATAGACTTCATTGTGGATCAGTATAATATCAGCCTGATGTCTGCAGTTTAGTGTCAACACAACTTTCACATCATAAAAATCTCAGCACAGGAGTAAAAATGGTGTCTGACCTCAGAGTCTCCAGTTTACAGTGTGGACTCTCCAGAAAATCACACAGCTGCTTCACTCCTGAATCCTGCAGCTTCTTGTTTCCACTCAGCTCCAGCTCTCTCAGATGTGAGGGGTTGGACTTCAGAGCAGAGGCCAGATAAACACAGCTGATCTCTGACAAACTGCAGTCCCTCAGTCTGAATAAAGAATAAATGATGTAGATAAAAATCATTAATAATAAAATCAGATGTGTTCAGGTGTTAAATGTGTAGCTCAACATTACTATGTCCTGATCAATGAGCTTTGCCCTAAACTGAGTAGAGTGACTTTGTCATTGTGTGATTGTGCTGATCCCAACAGGATGCAGGTTAAAAACTGGAAAATACAAAAAGTGAAAAACAGCTCTCATAAATATCATTGACAACGTGCTGCTACTTCAATAAAGATGTAGTGACTTCACCTCTTAAACTCTGCCAGCTCCACCAGTGGCTCCATCATCACTAACTCATGTTGTGCAGCCAAACACAAATCACTTATTTAAAGAATCATGAGGGTAAATTTAAGTTGAAATCAAGTGTTTAAAGCAGGGCTGTTCATACACTTTGATGCAGTAGAGATGCTTGATTATCAGGAATGGTGTCGTGTGAAATGTCCTGAACACAAGTATTTCAGATATTGTCAGGAATTATAGAGCAACTTTTCTTCTTTTTCTTTGTTTTTGATGGCACT
Source organism: Epinephelus fuscoguttatus (assembly GCF_011397635.1). Classification (NCBI taxonomy): domain Eukaryota; kingdom Metazoa; phylum Chordata; class Actinopteri; order Perciformes; family Serranidae; genus Epinephelus; species Epinephelus fuscoguttatus. The sequence continues at coordinate 1,944,496 of NC_064774.1, forward strand.
TCCAGTTGTTTAGATTTTCAAGGTAGAAATGTGGAACTTTTACTCTGGAATATCTCAAAATACTGATGCAGTAAAAATACTTGAGTTCTGTGTCTGTATGTTGTTAGACATGTCCTCAACATCAGGAATAATCTTTTTCATTTTCATTTCCAGCAACCCAAAAATCAAAGAATAAAGACATTTCCCTCACAAGTTAGTGGTATTTACTTTTTACTTTACTTTACACTGGGAGTAGATCTCACTCTTATTCTGAATATAATTCAATTCATTGTATTTCTATAATGTTATGTATTTTATAACAGCTTAATTTGAAAATCAAAAGTCATCATTCTGCTAACTTTGCTAAGTCTGTCACTAGCTCCCCCCATCAGCTCGATCTGGGCTGTTTGAAGGCATTATTCAATGTAACACATATTAATGTCAGTACATGGATGCACTACAGTTGTAGCATTAGCTGATGTCACCATGGAGCAAATGCGACTGTGTATTAATATAAAGTCACAGTGTTTATAATGTGTCTGTTCAGAACATGGTGGCTTATGTTGCTAATTGTCATTTTTGTGCTGGTTTAGAGTTTCAACCAATAGAGCTCTAGTCCGGCACTCCCTTATCTCAGTGAGCTCTACTGCATTTCAAAGTACTGTCCTTTAATATTTTGTGTTGTAAATTTTACAATATGAAAGGAAAAAGAGGGAAAGAAGAGGGAGAACAAGTGCGATACAAACTTAATGTCTTTGATGAAGATTTACTTGTTCAACTGCTATTCAACAAGGAAGAGCATGTTTGACACAATTTGTGCCTTTATTCAATTCATTTATGAAACATTAGGCTCAGAACAAAACACTAACATTTAGATGCGGCAATAGGCCATATGAAACATTACTTATTTTTATCAAACATTACTTCATAACAAAACACTTAAATTTAGCATTTCAATTCGGGAATTCATGGCACTTTGCAGCATTTGATAGAGAATTGTCCAATTTCTTATGGACAATGAACTGATTTTAAGTTTAAATGAAGCAGGTTAGGCTATTACTGCAACACAAGCACAGTGTGTCTGTATGCAATTAGCCCACATACATAACCAGTCAAAAACATTCAATTTTCAATCAATTTTATTTATAAAGCCCAATATCACAAATCACAATTTGCCTCACAGGGCTTTACAGCATACGACATCCCTCTGTCCTTAAGACCCTCACAGCGGATAAGGAAAAACTCCCCAAAAAAACCTTTAATGGTGAAAAAAACAGTAGAAACCTCAGGAAGAGCAACTGAGGAGGGATCCCTCTTCCAGGACGGACAGACGTGTAATAGATGTCGTACAGAGCAGATCAACATAATAAATAAACAGTAATCCGTATGACACAATGAGACAGAAAGAGAAAGAGACAGAGACAGAGAGAGAGAGAGAGAGAGATGCAGGACAGACGGTAATGACAGTAGCTTACGACAACATTAATGAAAGTAATAATATTATAATTAATAATTATATATCAATATCTGATAGTACACATATGTGACAATAATCATATGTGTATCGGCGGTTAACTGTTAACATCCCTAAAAGGGACTGCTTCACAGACAGTATGGACAGAAGGAATGATTACAGACATCAACTACAAAGTGCACTCAGTAGAGTGCAGACCTCTGCCAGGCGACTGCATTACAGCTGTGACTCTAGACAACAACACATGCTGCTCAGCTGTGACCGCTGGAGTTGTCCCTCCTGACTTCCTTACAGTCAAGATGGCGGCTAAGAACGTCTGAGATGCTTGCTGTCTACACAGGGCTTTAAACAGATGACATTAACATAGGACATATCAAAGTGCTTGACTTATATAGAACATTTACTAAAGTGCTGGACGTAATCTTCAGAGTCTGTTATAATAACATGTATGCCTCTGTGCACCAGTCAAGTTTCTCATTACATCCATGTCTGTAAAAACATGGATGCTTCACATCCATTGTCCCCCGACAGCACAGAAGATCTATACAATCAACATCATTTCAAGGTGGACACCCAAGATCAGTGTCACCAACTCAGTCTCTGACCAAATGTCTCCCCTTCTGTTCCTGAGATATGACGTTTAATAATGACCAGAGAAGTGTTTTATGCAGAACATTATGATGTCACAGTGAAGTTGACCTTTGACCTTTTGGATATAAAATGTCATCATTCATTATTTTATCCTGTTAGACATTAGTGTGAAGTTTTGTCATAATTAGCATATGAATTCTTGAGTTATGGCCAAATCATATTTTGTGAGGTCACAGTGACCTTGACCTTTAATCTTTGACCACCAAAATTTAATAATGTGATCTTTGAGTCCAGGTGGACGTTTGTGCCAAATTGTAAGAAATTCCCTTGAGACATTCTTGAGATACCACTTTTATCAAAATGGGACGGACAGACGGACGGACGACCTGAAAACATAATGTCTCCAGTCACGGCTATCTCCGGCACAGAGGCATAAAACATAGAATGTAAAGTTTCAGCTTTGATAGCAACACTTGATAGCAACTGGGATTGTTCCACAGCACATCAGTCAACACATGGATGCATAGGGAAACAGGAGCCAGTCAATGCTTGTCATTTAGAAATGAGATCACATAGACGTATGAATCCAGATCATTAATGGTGCAGTCCTAATGGGCGTGTGAGTGTGAAAGAATATCAACCTGTCCTTAAAGTCCAAGATGTTTCCAGTGCAGACTATTTATTTGCTTATTGTTGCAGTCTAAAGGTCTGTGACTTCAAATGATTATGTGACGTTAACATGAAAACAAAGAAACCTCAGAACCTCAGGAATCTTAAATTCTCTTTGGATAAATCTCAAACTTGATGGTGTCTAAATGTTCTAAATCATCATTTCTCTGCCTTTCATAACCAACTGTTCAGCCATTTGGAAAGACACAACATTTCTGAAAACACTGAAAGCTTTATAACCTCAGTCAAGGATTTATATTATATATATCCAAAAACAAACAAACAAACACCTACATAAGCAAGTGAACTGACCTCAGAGTCTCCAGTCTACAGTTTGGACTCTCCAGTCCAGCACACAGCTGCTTCACTCCTGAATCCTGCAGGATGTTGTCACTCAGGTCCAGCTCTCTCAGATGGGAGGGGTTGGACTTCAGAGCTGAGGCCACGACTTCACAGTCAGTCTCTGAGAGTCTACTTAATCTAAATCTGACATGACACATACATTACAAAATCCGTTATTGTCAAAGAGACACTTTATATTTACTTTATGGATTTGATGATAAAACAGTTTGAAATATCCTGTTTTGATGGACTGAAAATAGTTAAGAATAAAAAAAGAACACAAAGAATTCAAACTAATTAAAAGCTGATTCATGACCAGAATTACTGCCTCGTGGTCGTATGTTTCACCAGTCAAGTTACACTTACAGTTTACATCCATGTCTGTCCAGACTCATATGTGTCCATGACAGTAGACAATGATTCAAATATGGATGTTGCTGCAAAGAAGCTACTTATTCTAAAACACAGACGCTTCACACACATCTTCAACCCGACAGCACAGAAGATCTATACAATCAGCACAGTTTCAAGATCAGTGTCACCAACTCAGTCTCTGACCAAATGTCTCCCCTTCTGTTCCTGAGATATGACGTTTAATAATGACCAGAGAAGTGTTTTATGCAGAACATGATGATGTCACAGTGAAGTTGACCTTTGACCTTTTGGATATAAAATCTCATCAATTCATTATTTTATCCTGTTAGACATTAGTGTGAAGTTTTGTCAAAATTAGTGAATGAATTCTTGAGTTATGGCCAAAAACACATTTTGTGAGGTCACAGTGATCTTGACCTTTGACCACCGAAATCTAATCAGTTCATTCTTAAGTCCAACTGGACGTTTGTGCCAAATTTAAAGAAATCCTCTCAAGGTGTTCTTGAGATGTCGTGGACAGACTGACAACCCAAAAACATGATGCCTCTGGCCACGACTGTCGCTGGCGCCAAGGCATGAAAAAAGAGACAGCAACAACTGGATAAAAGCAGTTTTTAGGACTTCAGAAATCTCCTTTGGCAAATGATACAGATCTTATTTTAAATGTTTAAGCATAGTGGTGAATAAACTCAGGTATTATCTGCATGTCTGATTCTATAAAACACCTTACACAATCTGTTTATGGAGTAATAACTTTACTGCTTTCACTCAGAACCATCAAATACTGCCATACTGTGATGAAATGCTGCTGTGATAAAACCTCAACAACAACCTCTGAAGTCCATCATTTGTTTATCAGGTTCACATGGTGCCTCCATCACATAAAGCTGAAAAACTGTAAACTGGAACAATGATTAGAAATAAATAGAAAAACTGTTAATTAACTCAACAGCTATAAACACAACCAACTGAAACATCTACATGTTTTGCACTCACAGCATTTGAAACAGCTCAAGAACATCTGTGACAAAATACAACAGACACATCATTTGAACATTTTATGAATAATAAGAATTTCATAGTGTGTATATTTGAAGAATTAAACTACTAATCTACAATGATTTATGATGTTAATCACATCTGGACTTACCCAGCCTTTCTGCAGTTCCTCACAGCTGGAATCAGTCTCCATCGTCCCTCCCATGTTGTGTTGTATTTCTTCAGGTCCAACTCATCCAGAACCTCCTCTGACATCTGCAGCATGTAGGCCAGAGCTGAGCAGTGGAACACTGAGAGTTCCTTCTCTGATCTGTTCTCTGACTTCAGGAACTCTTGGATCTCCTGATGTACTGAGAGGTCGTTCATCTCCAGCAGACAGTGGAAGATGTTGATGCTTCTGTCAGGAGAGATCTTGTTTGTGTTCATCTCCTTCAGGTTGTTGATGGCTCTCTGGATGATTTCTGGACTGTTGTGTGTCCGACCCAAAAGGCCTCCTAACAGTCTCTGGTTGGACTCCAGAGAGAGGCCATGAAGAGCGGACAAACAGATCCAGGTGACCATTTTTACTTTGGAGGGATTTCTCCATGGCTCTCTGTAAGAAGACATCCAGGGATCTGTAATTATCCTCGTCTGTCCCCAGGAAGTCCTCCAGTACCTTTGTGTTCCTGTTGGTGAAACAGTGGAACAGGTAGACTGCAGCCAGAAACTCCTGAACGCTCAGATGAACGAAGCAGTAGACTGTTTTCTGGAAGATCACAGACTCTCTTTTGAAGATCTCTGTACAAACTCCTGAGTACACCGAGGCCTCTGTGACATCAAGACCACAGCGCTCCAGGTCTTCTTGGTAGAACATGATGTTTCCTTTCTCCAGATGTTCAAACGCCAGCCTCCCAGCTTCAGAAGAACATCCCCGTCAGCCTCCGTCAGCTCCTGTGGACTGGTCTCATGTCCCTCATCATACTTGTGCTTCTTCCTCTTTGTCTGAACCAGCAGGAAGTGTGAGTACAGCTCAGTCAGGGTCTTGGGCAGCTCTCCTCTCTGCTCTGTAGTCAACATGTGATCCAGAACTGTAGCAGTGATCCAGCAGAAGACTGGGATTAGACACATGATGTGGAGGCTCCTGGATGTCTTCATGTGTGAGATGATTCTGCTGGACCGCTCTTCATCACTGACTCTCCTCCTGAAGTACTCCTCCTTCTGGGCGTCAGTGAAGCCTCGTACTTCTGTTACCCTGTCAACACATGCAGGAGGGATCTGATTGGCTGCTGCAGGTCGGGAAGTTATCCAGACCAGAGCCGAGGGAAGCAGCTTCCCCTTGATGAGGTTTGTCAACAGCACGTTGACTGATGACTTCTGTGTGACATCAGTCACAACCTCATTGTTGTGGAAATCCAGAGACAGTCTGCTTTCATCCAGGCCGTCAAAGATGAACAGAACTTTACAGACAGCGAGCTCCTCTGCTGTGACCTTCTGTATTGTTGGATGGAAAACACGGAGCAGAGTGAGAAGACTCAACTTCTCATCTCTGATCAAGTTCAGCTCCCTGAACGAAAGCAGAATCACCACACTGACATCTTGGTTTTCCAAACCCTCGGCCCAGTCCAGAGTGAACTTCTGCACTGTGAAGGTTTTTCCAATGCCAGCGCGCCGTTGGTCAGAACCACTCTGATGTGTTTCTGTTGCTCAGGTAAGGCTTTAAAGATGTGCTGACACTTGATTGGAGTTTCATGGAAGGTCTCCATCTTAGAAGCTCTCTCAAGCTGCTTCACCTCATGTTGGGTATTAACCTCTTCACTCTGTCCCTCTGTGATGTAGAGCTCAGTGTAGATCCTGTTGAGGAGGGTTTCACTTCCTGTTTCATCACTTCCTTCAGTCACACGTTCACATCTCCTCCTCACACTGATCTTATGTTCATCTAAAACCTCCTGCAGACCACTGTCTGCTGAAAGAGAAGGAAACATGTCAGACTAAAGAAATAAATCTGGACTCTGATTATTTTCATGACCAACATTAAAACAAGTAACACAAACAAATGAAGGTTTTATACATTAGTTTTCTAAAATCTTTCATGTCTACACTTCACAACACAAATAAACCAAGAAGAATCCTGTTTTCAGACATGATGACATCAGCAGACAGATGTACAGTCTTACTTTGTACAGTGCTGGTCTGACTGGCTGTCTGCAGTCCAGCTCTTGTTCTGGATCTTTTTCCACACTGGGGACAGGAGGAGTCTCCTGATGAAGCAGACTGGTCCCAGTATGAGCTGATGCACTGTCTGCAGAACCAGTGTCCACAGCTGGTAGAGACTGGATCCTTCAGGACGTCCTGACACAAACTACAGCAGGACGGCTGCTCCTCCACAGAAACATGACTCCTCTTCTTCTCTCTGTGGAGATGAACACATTATTTAGATCTCGTCCTGCAAACTGTGCTGAAAATTATTTGCTTTATTCACACACTCAGTCACAGGCAGTTCAAATATCTCATGGTGGAGCTTCATGAAAACCTCCTGAGTAATGTTGTGCTCCACTGTGAGACGACTTTCAAAAGGCAAAAAGCTCCCTCATGTTTTTCAACAGTCTCTTACTTTGTGTCTGAGGGTCCAGGTTCATTACTGAAGTATGGAGGAGTAATCATGGACCAGTCACTCTTCATAGACAGACAGCTGGACACTGGAGACTCTGCTCTCTGTCTGTGGAAACAACAAATGTTTTACACATATTATTAGTCCTTGTAAAGACCAGAGGAAACATTACAACAAGTCCTCCGACCCATACGACCACACTGATCCTATGTTCCTACCCTCTAATACGACCCACAGGAGTGTTTCCTAAATTAGTGCTCCTACCAGTGTGGTTAGGTTTAGGAAAAGAATCATGGTTTGGCGGTGACCTCCCTACATGGACTTTGTTGCTCCTACATTATGTCATGTGACTTCCTGCTCTGGTCCCGTCATAATCACTACAGCAGCTGGAGGTCACAGCCAACATTGAATATAAATGTGGGTCATAATAACCTCAGACAAACTTCTGTTCCACTCTATCTATCAACTGTTATACCTACCTACCTACGCATCTACTGACCTTTCTAAAACAAAAAATATATAAACTGTATTGGAGTAACCAGTCTTTGTAAACAAACGTGCACTAGCATATCACAGACAGTTCAAATATCTCATGGTGGAGCTTCATGAAAACCTCCTGAGTAATGTTGTGCTCCACTGTGAGACGACTTTCAAAAGGCAAAAAGCTCCCTCATGTTTTTCAACAGTCTCTTACTTTGTGTCTGAGGGTCCAGGTTCATTACTGAAGTCTGGAGCATGACCCATGGACCAGTCACTCTTCATAGACAGACAGCTGGACACTGGAGACTCTGATCTGTCCCCGTCTGCCTCCAAATCATCCATCTTCCCAAATCTGAGAGAACTGTAACACACATACACAGTGTGATGAAGTCAGTAACTTCTTATTTATAGGACATGATTACATATTGGCTGGGTATTGTTATGACATACAGTAGGGGAGAGCGGGGTCAGTTGGGACACTTTTGTATTGACACTAAATAACCTTTGATTACTCACAGACTACTTGAACAGTAATGAAAATAATTTGATCTCTGAACAGATACAGGCGTCTGCTAACTATTTATCAGGTTTTTAGAGCCCAACCCAAACGTGAAAGGCACAGTTTTGTTAAATGTACAAGGAGTGCATTTTCCCAAAGTTCTGACTCCCTGGGACAGTTGGGACACCGTGTTCTGGGCTGGGCTTTAAATATATATAAGCTGGACTTACAGTTTACATCCATGTCTGGGAAAACATGGAAGCTTCACACACAGAAGATCTAAACAATCAGCACAGTTTCAAGATCAGTGTCACCAACTCAGTCTCTGACCAAATGTTTCCCCTTCTGTTCCTGAGATATGACGTTTAATAATGACCAGAGAAGTGTTTTATGCAGAACATGATGATGTCACAGTGAAGTTGACCTTTGACCACCACATTTGAATTGGTTCATCCTCTAGTCCAAGTAAATGTTTGCACCAAATTTGAGGAAAGCCCCTTAAGGCCTTCTTGAGATTTTGCGTTCCTAAGAATGAGACGGACGCAAGGTCACAGTGACCTTGACCTTTGACCACCAAATTCGAATTTGTTCATTGCTGAGTCCAAGTGAACTTTTGTACCAAATTTATAGAAAATCCCTCAAGATGTTCTTGAGATACGTCATTCAAGAGAGTGTGACAGACGTTTGTATGTATGTATGGATGGACAACACAGCTTTTGTTGGCATGGAGGCATCGTAATTATTTTTTCCCCGTGTACCCGCCTCTTGCCCAATGTTAGCATGTCAGCTGGGACTCTTTCTGGATGAGCCTATAGTTTAGGGAGTGTCCATGCACTGATCTGATCTGAGGGCGGAAACCAAAACTCAGTGTAACAAAGAGCAGGGAGAGCTGACTGTACACTCAACATCTTCCTATCCAACAAAACTGCGCCACAATCCCTCGGCAGAGTCCCCCTTTTCTCTCTGTGTGTCTATAAAGTGCCACTGCTCGCGGTACTAGAGCTTTTCACTGTGACGCACATTCAAAGAGTTGACACAAGAGCACGCCTGAAGCACCGGAGCGCGCAGATCCGTAGCTGCGCGCAGGCCTCGTGTTTAACAGGAAAAGCCTGGTTGTAAAAACAGCGTCAGATGATGGTGGTGGTAAAAGCAAGTGTGATGATGAAGCTGTGAAGATGTGGCACTGACGTACACAAACACCTCAACGCCCCCCGTTCGAACTTATTGCTGCCAGTGCCCCCCAAGATTCTCTGAACGCCCCTGTGTTAGCTCCCAACAAACATTCAGCTAACACTAGCACAACCTGATAGGCCTGAAAATCAACTTTCCAACCATATGTTTTTGTATGTGGCACAACTAAAAACAGTATGGTAGAAGACAAATGACAAAAGAGCCAAAACATTTACTTACATGCTGTAGATTTCAAAACTGTGAATAAATTGTGAGCAATAGTCAGACGGTCTCCATTTAGAGGTTGAAAGTGAACAGGGTGTGGCTGAGCATGGTGGATGACACAGTTTCTTTCTACCTTGCTAAATAGGCGGCACTGTCCGACCCCACTCTCCCCTATAACAGACTAAACAATGACTCAGAATAAAAATCAGCTGATTAATCAATAATGACAGTAATCATTATTTTTATAGTATTAACACTCACCGTGTCTCAGACGACCTGTATTCCTCTGACTGCTCTGTCCAGTTTAAAATGGAGTCTGAACACACTGACTTTAGACTCTCAGTGTTTCCTCCTGTTGGCACCTCCTCCCTTTATTCATAGGAATTTTGTTTTGTCACACAGAGTTGCCTGAGAGATATGGGACATCATGAACAGTCTATGACTTTTATTACTTTGGTGCATTAAACTCTGGTCAGTGTGTTTGCTGGAGGGCAGGGCTGTGCTACACACACACACACACACACACACACACACACACACACACACACACACACACACACACTCCCTGGTCCAGGTGTGTCCAAAGTCCCAGGGAGCTGTCTCGGCTCGCAGCTTATCATTCCTCATATAAATATATGAGGTCCACCTGTTTAATCAACCAAGATCACTCTACATTCTCTCTGTTCAGCTCACAGTGGCAGGACTATCATACAGTTTGTAGACATGCACCAAGCAAGGAAAATATAAAAGAAGCAAAGGTCATGATGTCAGTGACAGCATTCAATGAGCCAGACTTTGGTGTCAGTTCTACAGAGCGGGCACTGCAAATTAGGGGTGGCGGGAAAAAAATCAATTGGCATATTCTGCATGGCGATATTGTGTCTATACACAGACGCCACGTATTGATCTTTTATTATGTGCATCATACATTTCTGCAAATACACGTTATAATACAACTTTTGGTGCTAGAATAATAAAGTCAGTTGCTTTTTCGGGCCACTAGATGGTGCTGATGTTTTCTTCCTGGTGAGGTCAGCAGAGGTCTCAGTCAGCAGCATTCGGCAGGAAGCTCATCAAAGCAAAGATGGAGGCACCGGAGAAAGAAATAAGAAACGCGCCGCTGGTGTTTAAATCAAATGTATGGACTTATTTTGGATTTTTTAACACAGAAGGAAAGGAGGACTTGGATATGACACACATGATTCACGAGCAGAGTCATCTGAGAATAAAATACTGTGGGAATACTACGAACATGAGGGCTCACCTCACACGCCACCATCCAGAGATAGCGTTAGCCTCTCACGGCCAAGCTAACGCTAAACCCGCTCACAGAATGTGAAATAAGAAGAGACACAAAAGACAATTTCATGTGTAAATCTTACATTTCTTTCCTAATCCACTCTGCTAAAACACCATGCTAAGTTTCTATGCTTTATGCTAATGATCATGTCATGTTGATGACAGCAGTGGTCTGTGGTCATGTGATTGATGCTGACTTTAATACAGTACATTGTAAGTTGTGAGTGATGCTGTTGTCCACCTTTTAGAGTGGCTAATGTGTCCAAATATTGTGTTAAGATCATGTTCAGGTAGACATTTTATTGAGTGTAGTAATTATGGGCTGCATCATCAAAGAAAAACTTCAAATGTCCTCACAAGTCTGTTGTGGTCTGGCTGTGTCACAGGACGCTGTGGAAGAAAATAAAACACAATGTGAATGGAACTGAAGGAATAAAACTAGCAAACAAACTGAGCCTGACAAACTCAAATTGATCATCAAAGAGTAAATGAATGTAGTCAGTGAACATTATTCCTCACTATGATAAGAACACCACTAAACTTGTAGCCACACGTGGCAGCAGCTGTCTGGAGGACGGTGTTTTTAGTTTAACATGAGCAAATCCTTTGTTCCTTTTTTCTCTGTGTGCTCACAATGTCCAAAAAAGCACAAAAGCAGAACATGTGAAGAGTCTGCACACTGCTCCCATTAACATATAGGTCTATTTCATAACATCAAGTGACGTTTCAAGTGTCAAACTCTTGAGACAAAGAATACACACACCTTCAAATACCTACGAGGCCAGCTCACCTGACTGCTCACCTGACTGCTCACCTGGTCCTGGTCTGGTGGGGAGTTATGAAGCACATGCACCCTCAGGTGTGGGGAGTCTGCTTCCTGGCGCCAGTAAGCCTGGAACAAACATTCAAATATTCAGTAATGCATTCATACAAGTCAAGTTTAGGAACTATCATCATTCATTTTAGGCAACTGCATTTCAAATGTTGCCTCAAACTCACCTTATCCACAACCTTGTAAATTCATTCAGTATGAGAGTTACAATTCAAACATATGCAGTTTAATTATTTGGTGTGCTGCCTCTGATGGCCTTTGAACATGTAGGCTACAGTAGCTACAGGAAGTAGGAGGGACAGCACTTGTTATTAGCATTTAGCTCCACTAGATGGCGCCACAGAGCCATTAAACTGCAGCAGCATCTCAGACGCAGTTTTTCAACAGGTTGATAAACTGAACTACATCAACAGGGATCTTTATAACTATGTGACTACGGATTTTAATGCTGTGTGACGTTCAGAGCCAGCAGCTCTTCCTCATACTCTGACCAACAACAGGAAGTCGCCATCTTAAATACCCATGACGCCGGCACAAGTCATGTGACATCATTAAATAAAAATAAAGAATACATTAAATATTACATGTATTCATCAATAACAGTCAGTTCATCAGAGATTACTAAAGAGACTGACACTAGAACAGTTTGTGTGCACAGTTTTAGCAGCTGTTTTTACATGTTTTGCATTTTCTAATTGCATTTTTAACATCATTTTGGTTGCAGGTCTAATGGTACATGTATGTATTTGTCCAAAACTCTTTAGTTTTTCTGTCTTCTTTGGTTTAGTGTGCCGGCAATAATGAAGCGTCACTATCACGTGATCCAAGTAATTACTGTTGAATTAGCCTAATACACTCCAATAAGGTCCACGTCTTAGCATGTGTGGAACGTAAGTAACAGAGACAAGAGAAAGTTCACAGGACAGAGAGTGGTGGATGGTGCAGACCGTGTTCATTTGAAGTTAGGTCGTTATTTCTCTGGAAACACAAACATTTTATTGGGGATGCATGATAATATGGGCACATCATCAGTACTGCTCCATATTGGCTTTAAAATGAACTATTTGAATCGGCCAACATGCTTTTTTATTTTGCACGATGAATGAATATCACATATGTTGAAGAGTACTGTATTTCATGTCTCCATCTGCTGGTGGGCCGTCACTATAAGAGCATGCATGTATAATATGATGTTAATTCCACCACAGAAGAGACTTGATCACTAAAATTAGCTGCTGAAGAGTGGATCGCTATCGGTTATCGGTCAAATGAGCTGGTACATATCAGCATATCTGATAACGGCAAAAAAATCCAATATCGTGCATCGCTATCTTGAATGCATATACAAGGCTTCAGCCCTGCTAAAATATTCATCTTGTTTTACAGTTTTGATGCCTCCTCATGGGCGATAGCCGCGGCCAGAGGCATTATGTTTTTGGGTTGTCCTTCCATACGTCTGTCTGTGCCAGCGTGTGTCCGTCAGTCCCATCCTCGTAGAATACAACTTGTAGAAAAGACTCCTGCACACTGTCTCACTTGCAAAAATAATGATTTCAATGCTGCAACTTTTCGGTGACTAGACCTTCATCAGGCAAACAGTTGTGTAACAAAGAGAAGCCATCTTAAGTAGGAGTGGCTGTGAGTTTGACATTAGTCACATGACCCACGTGCAGTGGAAAGGCTAAATACCAAACATCAATTAGTGTAACAATCAACATTATACAGAGAAAAAGAGGAATAAAGACGTCAAATTAAAAACTGCTCAGTGACAATCTTAAACATCGCCCAACAAGTTGACATTAGATAGGTACGTTCTTGAGAATAAATGCTTAAGTCCTTATTGTTAACTTGCATTCTCTAAAAACATACATATCCAAATCTGGAAGGTACATTAAAAAATGAAGCTATAGGGGTTGTTTACATCAAGAATAAGCATCAACACACAAATAGGAAACTTGATAATAAATGCAACAAGGCCTCCACAATGTCACAGAGTAAAGATGACGTCAGACAATAGTCACATTACACTCCGCCCTACCAAGGCTGTATCCTATAAACTAAGTGGGTTCTGATCAAAACATCTGACTTCAGTGCTGTTAACCCTTTGTTGAACAGAGAGCGCCATCTAGTGGGCTCAGAAGATAAAGACAAAGCTTCATGAGGCTTCATTTGCTCATCACTACTTGTCGCCTACTTTACTTGAGTATTTCCATTTTCTGATACTTTATAGGCCACTTTTTACTCCACTACATCTCAGAGGGAAATACTGGACTTTTTACTCCACTATATTTATTTGATAACTTCAGTTACTTTGTAGATTATTAATACAAAATACCATCAACTAATAAATGATATTATTATAGATTAAACTACGCAGCAGTTTCTAAAGTCATTAAAATGAGCTCCATCTTTACCAGCTGCAACATTAAAGTGATGAACACATGAATGCATCAATAATTATAATCCATAATATAAATGGAGCATTCTGCATAATGAGCACTTTAACTTTTGCTACTTTAAGTGTATTTTGATGCTGATACTTTTGTACTTTTACTCTAGTAACATTTTGAATAAAGAACCAGTAATGGAGTATTTTTATAGTGTGGATATACTATTTTCACTGACAGTAAAAGATGTGAATACTGTGAGCACTGGAAATATGGAACAGTATTCTGATGATTTAATGCTAAAATGTGGGTGCACCGTCATGAAACCAAAAAATATAAAGTTCTTCCTTTTGGATTGGAACGCCAATTAATGTTTAAGGAGCATCAAATTATCTCCATCTACTGGTGACTAAAAGTAACTACAACAACACTGTGTTTAAAACACACAATAACAACAAAGTACAACAGTTGACAAAAGTCCTTTTGTAGCATTTATTTGAGTCACCTCACTATTATACACACACACACAGACACACACACACACAGACACAGACACACACAGACTCACACAGACACAGAGACACACAGAGACACACACACACACACACACACACACACACACACACACACACACACACACAGACACACACAGACTCACACAGACACAGAGACACACACACACACACACACACACACACACACACACACACACACACACACACACACACACAGACTCACACAGACACACACACACACACAAACACACACACACACACACACACACAGACTGATGCTGTTGCTTCAACGTCTCTGGATCATAGCTGATCCTCTCAACACATCCATTATATCTGGCTTCCATCTGATGAGAGAAGAAGACAAGAGAAGTTATAAACCAGCTGTCAGTCAGTGATGCAGCACATCCAGTATAAAGACCAGTAGGGACTTCCTGTTCAGAGCAGAGTGTAAATAAACTGCTGAGAGTCCTGAACGCATCATGGCTGCACAAACAGAGGGATTCACTTTAATGATGGATTTACTGAGTCTGTTAGAACAAATGACTGATGGACAGATATATCATGTTAAATGTTCTACATGTTCATCCAAAGACTGAACAGCAACACATCAGCTGTGATTACTGGACTTCAGCAGAGCTTCTGCTCTGTATAAAGAACACATGGTTACTAAATGTAATGATGGTTCTATAAAATAAGAGCCAGTGATTTGTAGGCTTCAGTCAGACTGATCTCAGAGCTGTGACAAAGATGAAGACAACAAACACTTTAAAGAGGACATATTATGCTCATTAACAGCTTCATATTTGGATTCTGGGTTTCTACTACAACCTGTTTACATGCTTTAATGTTCAAACTAGAATTACCGCCTCATAGTTGTATGCCTTATAAAGAAATCTTAGCTTCAGTAGAAAAAGTCGTTGAACACAGGGTATTCACAACAGTCTGAAGTCTGAGGTTTTTGTTCACAGGGATTACTTTTACATACATTTACCTCATTATCTGAAACTTTGGCCACATTTAATACCAACATCCTTCATTGTAACACTATAGGCTATATAAAACACACACACACACACACACACACACACACACACACACACACACACACACACACACACACACACACACACACACACACACACACACACAGAAACAGGAAAGCATAACAGGTCCCCTGTTATCAAGGTCAGATTTGATGGTGTGACAGTTTGATGAAGGAGGACAGCTGTCTCTATACATGTTGTGATGCTGTCAGCTGTAATCCAGCTTCACTTCCTGTAGACATGAACACAACAACAGTCGTCTTCACATCAATTTAAACACATGATCTCAACAAGCTTCTTTCTGATCTGATACTAACTGTGTTTAATATAATACTGCTGAAACCAGCATGGACCCACTCCAACCCTCTACTTACTCCAGAGTCTCCAGTTTATAGTGTGGACTCTCCTTCAGATCACACAGCTGCTTCACATCTGAATCCTGCAAGAAGTTTTCTCTCAGGTCCAGCTCTCTCAGATGGGAGGGGTTGGACTTCAGAGCTGAGGCCAGATAAACACAGCTGATCTCTGACAAACTGCAGCCACTCAGTCTGAATAAAGAATAAATGATGTAGATAAAAATCATTAATAAAACAATCAGATGTGTTCAGGTGTTAAATGTGTAGCTCAACATTACTATGTCCTGATCAATGAGCTTTGCCCTAAACTGAGTAGAGTGACTTTGTCATTGTGTTATTGTGCTGATCCCAACAGGATGCAGGTTAAAGACTGGAAAATACAAAAAGTGAAAAACAGCTCTCATAAATATCATTGACAACGTGCTGCTACTTCAATAAAGATGTAGTGACTTCACCTCTTAAAGGGATAGTTCAACATTTTGGCAAATTCGCCTATTGCCGTAATCCCTATAGTCACACGAGTAGGTACATTACCTTTAATTGTCAGTGCGTGCTGTTCTGAGATCGGTGGGACAGAGCTGCCCGCTGAAATGGATGTAGACGGTACAGGTCCCTCTCTCCCTCAAAACTAATCAAATACACCATCAAATGACTCCAAAACGCTTTAGTGGAAAACACATGGCTTGCGCATTCCCCACACTGTGAAATAATAATGTATAATTAAGGAACATTCCGACACATGAAGCAAATACTCGTAAGTACTTTCTTGAGTAAACCACTGGGCGGAGTGACACAGTGCGTACTGAGACAGTGCCGTTGTTATTGCTTCTAGCCATTTGCGGTATCATCAGCTGGACGTAGCAGAAGGTTTGAGGAAAGTTTACAAGTGTTGTTGGAAATCATGGTTTACACATGCATTGTAAAAGGTTGCGGTAACAAGCCAAAGACATGGAGCAGAGTGACGTTTCACGTAGTTCCAACCAGTAATACGGACAGGATGAAACAATGCAGGACATCGACCCCAACACGCCTGTGGAAACTGTCTGGAAAATGTTTGTTTGCTCCTGCCATTTTTCACCGGAGGACTACAGTGAAAGGATGGAGCGCAGAAGCTCAGGAATGGTTCAACTTCTTTCGTCAAAGATACTGTCATACCATCTGTCGGCATCACAAAACGAACAGACGAGGTAAGTGATCGTTGTGTATTTTGCTCAGCTAAATATGTTGTTGTGGTTATGTTATGGATAAGTGCTGCCCAGAGCATATAGTGAAGTGACTGGCATTACTTCTCATTGTTGGGAATAAACAGACTGATAGGGAACATTTTATGTTGTTGTTTCTTCCGGAGTTGTGGTGAGTTATGAGTGTGGAGTTAGCATGTTCTCCCCGTGTTCCAGTGATTATTTTGAAGCGTACTCTATATTTTGCCTTTTCAAAGATGTTTTTGGTACTGTGGGGTCCACTGTTCTTGCTCTCATAAATACCTGCCTTAGCTCAGGGTGTGTTCCAGCTGCTCTCAAACATGCTGTAGTGCAGCCCCTTATAAAAAAGAAAAACTTGGACCCTTCTCTCCTGTCAAACTACAGACCAATCTCCAAATTACCATTTTTGTCCAAGGTTTTGGAGAAAGTGGTCTTTACTCAGCTGCAATCATTCCTAGTGGCCCATGACATGTATGAGAAGTTCCAGTCTGGCTTTAATCCAAATCCTGGATGGACACTAACTTTTTAAATCTCAATGAGGATAAAACCGAGATCATTATGTTTGGATGTGACCCCTCCAATTACTCCGCTGATTTTCTGGGCCCCTTCACTCCGAACATCCCTTCCTCTGTTAAAAATCTCGGTGTGACCTTTGACAGTGCTTTTAAATTCGATAAACAAATTAGATCAGTAATACAAACCAGCTTTTATCAGCTCAGCCTTTTAGCTAAAGTTAAGGGCTATCTCTCCCCCCAAAATCTAGAGAGGGTAATCCATGCTTTTATGACCTCACGTCTGGACTACTGTAACTCGCTTTATGTCGGTATTGACCAGTCACTGCTACACCATCTACAGCTTGTCCAGAACGCAGCAGCCCGCCTCCTCACTGGAAAGCGTAAACACGAACACATCACACCAATCTTGGCCTCAATTCACTGGCTTCCAGTGTGTTTTAGAATTGATTTTAAGATTTTATTGATTGTTTTTAAAGCCCTATATGGGCTGGCACCCCCTTATTTAACTGAACTCCTGCACTTTCATGCTCCCTCCAGAGCCTTGAGATCAGCCAGTCAGCTATTACTGGCTACTCCTAGGACTAGGCTGGAGACCAGAGGTGACAGAGCCTTTGTGAGGGTCTGTCACCTCTGGTGAGAGAGGTTTTTAAGTCTTTTCTTAAAACCCACTTCTTCTCTCAGGCTTTTAACTCAGGTTGAGCTGGACACCCAAACATTTTATCTTATTTTTATCTTATTTATAACTCTTGTATTTTATTTTATTGTATTGTATTTTATGTATCTTATGGTTTGTTATTGTGGTGTACTACTGGGTGCCTCATTGTATTTGCTTGTTTATTTCTATTGACCTGTTCAGCACTTTGGTCAACCTTGGTTGTTTTAAATGTGCTTTATAAATAAAGTTTGAGTTGAGTTGAGTTGAGTCATATTGCACAGGTGTACCTAATAAAGTGGCCAGTAAGCCCCACATTTACACCACCGGCTCTGGGTCTCCCCTCAGCCCCTGGTTGCTCGGCAGCCTCAGCCTCTCATCTTGCTCTCTCTTCTTCCACAACCTGTAACTCTTCCTCTGTATATTCTGGCTTCTTCTCAACAAACTTGTTGTTTTGATGAGGGGAGTAACTGCACTAAACATACGCTGTTTGAAATCACTCCGCCCAGCAAGTACTGTATGTCTGGAATGTAGTTCCGGCTCTGCATTTGGCTTCAAAACAACTCTGTCTCATAATATTACATTATTATTTCATAGCGTGGTGAATGTGTAAGCTACAAGCTGTCCACAAGAGCGGTTTGGAGTATTTGATTAGTTTTGAGGGAGAGAGGGACCTGTACCGTTCACCTCCATTTCAGCGGGCAGCTCTGCTCCACCGATCTCAGAACAACACGCACTGACAATTAAAGGTAATGTACCTACTCATATGACTAAACTATCAAACTATCCCTTTAAACTCTGACAGCTCCACCAGTGGCTCCATCATCACTAACTCATGTTGTGCAGCCAAACACAAATCACTTATTTAAAGAATCATGAGAATAAATTTAAGTTGAAATCAAGTGTTTAAAGCAGGGCTGTTAATATACTTTGATGCAGTAGAGATGCTTGATTATCAGGAATGGTGTCGTGTGAAATGTCCTGAACACAAGTATTTCAGATATTGTCAGGAATTATAGAGCAACTTTTCTTCTTTTTCTTTGTTTTTGATGGCACTTCCAGTTGTTTAGATTTTCAAGGTAGAAATGTGGGACTTTTACTCTGGAATATCTCAAAATACTGATGCAGTAAAAATACTTGAGTTCTGTGTCTGTATGTTGTCAGACATGTCCTCAACATCAGGAATAATCTTTTTCATTTTCATTTCCAGCAACACAAAAATCAAAGAATAAAGTCATCATTCTGCTAACTTTGCTAAGTCTGTCACTAGCTCCCCCCATCAGCTCCATCTGGGCTGTCTGAAGGCATTATTCAATGTAACACATATTAATGTCAGTACATGGATGCACTACAGTTGTAGCATTAGCTGATGTCACCATGGAGATTAGAGTGACTGCCAGCTTGACTGTAGTTCACTCTGCTACATTACTAACTGTACTGACTAGCTGTAGCTGGGTAGCTACCTCGCTAACACTGCAAACAGATATGATAAACATGAGTAACATGACAGCTGTCAGCGGCAGGATTATATTTGACTTTTAATAAAACTTAACCAGTGTTTAACTTTTCAGCAATGTACCTCATAGTTTGCAACTATTACTGTGAGCACACCGCCTGACTCTGCTCCACCTTTTTAACTGTGATGCCTACCTTGGTGCCGGTGCTGAGAGTCTAGAAACAATGGGAGCGCCCTCATTTCCCATCATGCCTGTCTAGTGCTGATCTAGTGTTTATTTACAAGTATTGTGTTTTCTGTTAGGCCTATATGCTCCAGAATGCAAATGTGACTGTGTATTAATACAAAGTCACAGTGTTTATAATGTGTCTGTTCAGAACATGGTGGCTTATGTTGCTAATTGTCATTTTTGTGCTGGTTTAGAGTTTCAACCAATAGAGAGGTGGCTGTTACATTTCTTGAGACCAGCTGTACTTTCTAACATAATCTGAACAAATGGAATGTTGGGACTTATAAAGAGCAACTATTGCATTAAGTATCAAATAAAACCTTGTAAGAATATTATGATGGGATATAAACAGCTGTTGACATTAGCTGACAAGAATATTGAAGGTATGACTGTCTCTTTCATTCAGCCAGCCGGAGAACCAGGTGAGCTCCTCTGGTGTGTCGGTTTGGGCCCATGGGCAGTACGTTTGACACCCCTGGTTTACAGGTTAGGAGTGAATAATCCAGTCATTTTTCTGCTGAAATTAAAGTTATGTTATGCAGGATTGTTGGTTACAGTTTGTAAACATGTTCAGCAGCTCAGGTGAAGGTAAAAGCCAACCCCAGATTCATTCTTGTTTGGCATTTCTTCTTGCTAAATTTGCATTTCTTTCAGTGTTGTATCTCTTTGATTCCTGCTGCTTACAGTCTGGCATCTGGTCCTCACCTTTTTATAAAGCCCTGAGCTCACCTAACACAGGCAGAGGGCAGAGTCTCTGCAAATAAATACACCAGCACACACTGAGAGTGGCTCATAAGTGATGATTGAGAGGGATTATTTCTGTATGAGTCTATACACTGTTTTTAAGGAAGATCCTGCAGAGTTTATCTTTAAGGTTTTAGCTCCACATTGCTCTGCCACAGTCAATGGATTAAACCACTGAACAACACAAACAGACTTCATTGTGGATCAGTATAATATCTGATGTCTGCAGTTTAGTGTCAACTAGGGATGTCAGTTTTGGCTAGTTTTGCTTTCGGTAACCGACACCCATTAACCAACGACTAACCGGTTAAAATAAATGCAAAATGGCGTGAAATACGCTCTAGTCCGGCACTCCCTTATCTCAGTGAGCTCTACTGCATTTCGAAGTGCTGTCCTTTAATGTTTTGTGTTGTAAATGTTTACCGTTTATCTTTTTCTCTGTCTCTCTGTCTGTCTCTCAACAAAACAGGTTAAAAAATATCCTCAAACTTCATTTTTTTCTACACAGAGCAGCTAAATACCAGGCTAACAAATACAGTATAGACCTCCACATGTGCACCACTGTTCTGTAAAATTCACTGTTACAATATGAAAGGAAAAAGAGGGAAAGAAGAGGGAGAACAAGCGCAATACAAACTTAATGTCTTTGATGAAGATTTACTTGTTCGACTGCTATTCAACAATGAAGAGCATGTTTGACATAAATTTGTGCCTTTATTCAATTAATTTATGAAACATTAGGCTCATAACAAAACACTAACATTTAGCATTTCGATTCGGTAATTCATGGCACTTTGCACCATTTGATAGAGAATTGTCCAATTTCTTATGGACAATGAACTGATCTTAAGTTTAAATGAAGCAGGTTAGGCTATTACTGCAACACAAGCGCAGTGTGTCTGTATGCAATTAGCCCACATACATAACCGGTCAAAAACATTCTCGGCGGCTAACCGACTAACGGTTAACCGTTAACATCCCTAAAAGGGACTGCTTCACAGACAGTATGGACAGAAGGAATGATTACAGACATCAACTACAAAGTGCACTCAGTAGAGTGCAGACCTCTGCCAGGCAACTGCATTACAGCTGTGACTCTAGACAACAACACATGCTGCTCAGCTGTGACCGCTGGAGTTGTCCCTCCTGACTTCCTTTCAGTCAAGATGGTGGCTAAGATAACAAAACGTCTGAGATGCTTGCTGTCTACACAGGGCTTTAAACAGATGACATTAACATAGGACATATCAAAGTGCTTGACTTATATATATAACATTTACTAAAGTGCTGGACGTAATCTTCAGAGTCTGTTATAATAACATGTATGCCTCTGTGCACCAGTCAAGTTTCTCATTACATCCATGTCTGTAAAAACATGGATGCTTCACATCCATTGTCCCCCGACAGCACAGAAGATCTATACAATCAACATCATTTCAAGGTGGACACCCAAGATCAGTGTCACCAACTCAGTCTCTGACCAAATGTCTCCCCTTCTTCTTCCCACTGATAGAGGAAACACTTGATAGCAACTGGGATTGTTCCACAGCACATCAGTCAACACATGGATGCATAGGGAAACAGGAGCCAGTGAATGCTTGTCATTTAGAAATGAGATCACATAGACGTATGAATCCAGATCATTAATGGTGCAGTCCTAATGGGCGTGTGAGTGTGAAAGAATATCAACCTGTCCTTAAAGTCCAAGATGTTTCCAGTGCAGACTATTTATTTGCTTATTGTTGCAGTCTAAAGGTCTGTGACTTCAAATGATTATGTGACGTTAACATGAAAACAAAGAAACCTCAGAACCTCAGGAATCTTAAATTCTGTTTGGATAAATCTCAAACTTGATGGTGTCTAAATGTTCTAAATCATCATTTCTCTGCCTTTCATAACCAACTGTTCAGCCATTTGGAAAGACACAACATTTCTGAAAACACTGAAAGCTTTATAACCTCAGTCAAGGATTTATATTATATATATCCAAAAACAAACAAACAAACACCTACATAAGCAAGTGAACTGACCTCAGAGTCTCCAGTCTACAGTTTGGACTCTCCAGTCCAGCACACAGCTGCTTCACTCCTGAATCCTGCAGGTTGTTGTCACTCAGGTCCAGCTCTCTCAGATGGGAGGGGTTGGACTTCAGAGCTGAGGCCACGACTTCACAGTCAGTCTCTGAGAGTCCACACTCAGTAAATCTGACATGACACATATATTACAAAATCTGTTATTGTCAAAGAGACACTTTATATTTACTTTATGGATATGATGATAAAACAGTTTGAAATATCCTGTTTTGATGGACTGAAAATAGTTAAGAATAAAAAAAGAACACAAAGAATTCAAACTAATTAAAAGCTGATTCATGACCAGAATTACTGCCTCGTGGTCGTATGCTTCACCAGTCAAGTTACACTTACAGTTTACATCCATGTCTGTCCAGACTCATATGTGTCCATGACAGTAGACAATGATTCAAATATGGATGTTGCTGCAAAGAAGCTACTTATTCTAAAACACAGACGCTTCACACACATCTTCAACCCGACAGCACAGAAGATCTATACAATCAGCACAGTTTCAAGATCAGTGTCACCAACTCAGTCTCTGACCAAATGTCTCCCCTTCTGTTCCTGAGATATGACGTTTAATAATGACCAGAGAAGTGTTTTATGCAGAACATGATGATGTCACAGTGAAGTTGACCTTTGACCTTTTGGATATAAAATCTCATCACCTCATTATTTTATCCTGTTAGACATTAGTGTGAAGTTTTGTCAAAATTAGTGAATGAATTCTTGAGTTATGGCCAAAAACATATTCTGTGAGGTCACAGTGATCTTGACCTTTGACCACCGAAATCTAATCAGTTCATTCTTAAGTCCAACTGGACGTTTGTGCCAAATTTAAAGAAATCCTCTCAAGGTGTTCTTGAGATGTCGTGGACAGACTGACAACCCAAAAACATGATGCCTCTGGCCACGACTGTCACCGTGCCGAGGCATGAAAAAGAGATAGCAACAACTGGATAAAAGCAGTTTTAGGACTTCAGAAATCTCCTTTGGCAAATGATACAGATCTTATTTTAAATGTTTAAGCATAGTGGTGAATAAACTCAGGTATTATCTGCATGTCTGATTCTATAAAACACCTTACACAATCTGTTTATGGAGTAATAACTTTACTGCTTTCACTCAGAACCATCAAATACTGCCATACTGTGATGAAATGCTGCTGTGATAAAACCTCAACAACAACCTCTGAAGTCCATCATTTGTTTTATCAGGTTCACATGGCGCCTCCATCACATAAAGCTGAAAAACTGTCAACTGGAACAATGATTAGAAATAAATAGAAAAACTGTGTTCATTAACTCAACAGCTATAAACACAACCAACTGAAACATCTACATGTTTTGCACTCACAGCATTTGAAACAGCTCAAGAACATCTGTGACAAAATACAACAGACACATCATTTGAACATTTTATGAATAATAAGAATTTCATAGTGTGTATATTTGAAGAATTAAACTACTAATCTACAATGATTTATGATGTTAATCACATCTGGACTTACCGAGCCTTTCT
Organism: Epinephelus fuscoguttatus; assembly: GCF_011397635.1. Classification (NCBI taxonomy): domain Eukaryota; kingdom Metazoa; phylum Chordata; class Actinopteri; order Perciformes; family Serranidae; genus Epinephelus; species Epinephelus fuscoguttatus. The sequence continues at coordinate 1,968,712 of NC_064774.1, forward strand.
GCAGTTCCTCACAGCTGGAATCAGTCTCCGTCGTCCAGCATTTGTTGTGTTGTATTTCTTCAGGTCCAACTCATCCAGAACCTCCTCTGACATCTGCAGCATGTAGGCCAGAGCTGAGCAGTGGATCTCTGAGAGTTTCTTCTTTGATCTGTTCTCTGACTTCAGGAACTCTTGGATCTCCTGATGTACTGAGAGGTCGTTCATCTCCAGCAGACAGTGGAAGATGTTGATGCTTCTGTCAGGAGAGATCTTGTTTGTGTTCATCTTCTTCAGGTTGTTGATGGCTCTCTGGATGATTTCTGGACTGTTGTCTGTCCGACCCAACAGGCCTCCTAACAGTCTCTGGTTGGACTCCAGAGAGAGGCCATGAAGGAAGCGGACAAACAGATCCAGGTGACCATTTTTACTTTGGAGGGATTTCTTCATGGCTCTCTGTAAGAAGACATCCAGGGATCTGTATTTATTCCGGTCTCTCCCCAGGAAGTCCTCCAGTACCTTTGTGTTCCTGTTGGTGAAACAGTGGAACAGGTAGACTGCAGCCAGAAACTCCTGAACGCTCAGATGAACGAAGCAGTAGACTGTTTTCTGGAAGATCACAGACTCTCTTCTGAAGATCTCTGTACAAACTCCTGAGTACACCGAGGCCTCTGTGACATCAAGACCACAGCTCCAGGTCTGCTTGGTAGCACCTGATGGTTCCTTTCTCCAGAGGTTCAAACGCCAGCCTCCCCAGCTTCAGAAGAACGTCCCTGTCAGCCTCCGTCAGCTCCAGTGGACTGGTCTCATGTCCTCATCATACTTGTGCTTCTTCCTCTTTGTCTGAACCAGCAGGAAGTGTGAGTACAGGTCAGTCAGGGTCTTGGGCAGCTCTCCTCTCTGCTCTGTAGTCAACATGTGATCCAGAACTGTAGCAGTGATCCAGCAGAAGACTGGGATTAGACACATGATGTGGAGGCTCCTGGATGTCTTCATGTGTGAGATGATTCTGCTGGACCGCTCTTCATCACTGACTCTCCTCCTGAAGTACTCCTCCTTCTGGGCGTCAGTGAAGCCTCGTGACTTCTGTTACCCTGTCAACACATGCAGGAGGGATCTGATTGGCTGCTGCAGGTCGGAAGTTATCCAGACCAGAGCCGAGGAAGCAGCTTCCTCGATGAGGTTTGTCAACAGCACGTTGACTGATGACTTCTGTGTGACATCAGTCACAACCTCATTGTTGTGGAAATCCAGAGACAGTCTGCTTTCATCCAGGCCGTCAAAGATGAACAGAACTTTACAGACAGCGAGCTCCTCTGCTGTGACCTTCTGTAATGTTGGATGGAAAACACGGAGCAGAGTGAGAAGACTCAACTTCTCATCTCTGATCAAGTTCAGCTCCCTAAACGAAAGCAGAATCACCACACTGACATCTTGGTTTTCCAAACCCTCGGCCCAGTCCAGAGTGAACTTCTGCACTGTGAAGGTTTTTCCAACAGCGCAGCGCGTTGGTCAGAACCACTCTGATGTGTTTCTGTTGCTCAGGTAAGGCTTTAAAGATGTGCTGACACTTGATTGGAGTTTCATGGAGGGTCTTCATCTTAGAAGCTCTCTCAAGCTGCTTCACCTCATGTTGGGTATTAACCTCTTCACTCTGTCCCTCTGTGATGTAGAGCTCAGTGTAGATCCTGTTGAGGAGGTTTCACTTCCTGTTTCATCACTTCCTTCAGTCACACGTTCACATCTCCTCCTCACACTGATCTTATGTTCATCTAAAACCTCCTGCAGACCACTGTCTGCTGAAAGAGAAGGAAACATGTCAGACTAAAGAAATAAATCTGGACTCTGATTATTTTCATGACCAACATTAAAACAAGTAACACAAACAAATGAAGGTTTTATACATTAGTTTGATAAAATCTTTCATGTCTACACTTTACAACACAAATAAACCAAGAAGAATCCTGTTTTCAGACATGATGACATCAGCAGACAGATGTACAGTCTTACTTTGTACAGTGCTGGTCTGACTGGCTGTCTGCAGTCCAGCTCTTGTTCTGGATATTTCTCCACACTGGGGACAGGAGGAGTCTCCTGATGAAGCAGACTGGTCCCAGTATGAGCTGATGCACTGTCTGCAGAACCAGTGTCCACAGCTGGTAGAGACTGGATCCTTCAGGACGTCCTGACACAAACTACAGCAGGACGGCTGCTCCTCCACAGAAACATGACTCCTCTTCTTCTCTCTGTGGAGATGAACACATTATTTAGATCTCGTCCTGCAAACTGTGCTGAAAATTATTTGCTTTATTCACACACTCAGTCACAGGCAGTTCAAATATCTCATGGTAGAGCTTCATGAAAACCTCCTGAGTAATGTTGTGCTCCACTGTGAGACGACTTTCAAAAGGCAAAAAGCTCCCTCATGTTTTTCAACAGTCTCTTACTTTGTGTCTGAGGGTCCAGGTTCATTACTGAAGGTTAGAGGCTCATGTTTGGACCAGTCACTCTTCATAGACAGACAGCTGGACACTGGAGACTCTGCTCTCTGTCTGTGGAAACAACAAATGTTTGACACATATTATTAGTCCTTGTAAAGACCAGGTTCAAACAGTATCATCGTTGGCGCTGCCTGTGTTTTACCCACCAGCAACTACGTGTCTCCTTTATCTGAACACCCTTGTAAATATACAGGTAATTTAGTTTCCTTCTTATTTCTTCTCTCAGTGCTGCTCTTATATACTGTGTTCTATTTAACTGCATATTTTATTGTTATATTCTATTTTCAGTAGATAGCCAAATTTAAAGGACTCTGATCAGGGCCAAATAACTTGATCAGAACATCCCCGATGACTGAATAAAACAATACCTCATGTCATTATAAAAACAGTGTTGTGGTGCAGATTATCAGATAATAATAAAAACAGAATCATCTTCAGGTCAGTTTACAGTAGAAACAGTCTCTTACTTTGTGTCTGAGGGTCCAGCTTCATTACTGAAGTTTGGAACGTCACCTTTACTGTGGTCACTCTTCAAAGACAGCTGACAGCTGGACACTGGAGACTCTGATCTGTCCCCGTCTGCCTCCAAATCAGCCATCTTCCCAAATCTGAGAGAACTGTAACACACATACACAGTGTGATGAAGTCAGTAACTTCTTATTTATAGGACATGATTACATATTGGCTGGGTATTTTTATGACATACAGTAGGGGAGAGCGGGGTCAGTTGGGACACTTTTGTATTGACACTAAATAACCTTTGATTACTCACAGACTACTTGAACAGTAATGAAAATAATTTGATCTCTGAACAGATGCAGGCATCTGCTAACTATTTATCAGGTTTTTAGAGCCCAACCCAAACATGAAAGGCACAGTTTTGTTAAATGTACAAGGAGTGCATTTTCCCAAAGTTCTGACTCCCTGGGACAGTTGGGACACCGTGTTCTGGGCTGGGCTTTAAATATATATAAGCTGGACTTACAGTTTACATCCATGTCTGTGAAAACATGGAAGCTTCACACACAGAAGATCTATTCAATCAGCACAGTTTCAAGATCAGTGTCACCAACTCAGTCTCTGACCAAATGTTTCCCCTTCTGTTCCTGAGATATGACGTTTAATAATGACCAGAGAAGTGTTTTATGCAGAACATGATGATGTCACAGTGACCTTGACCTGTGACCTTTTGGATATTAGTTTAGTTTAGTTTAGTTTATTAAGATCCCCATTAGCTGCAGCAAAACTGCAGGTATTCTTCCTGGAGTCCAACAAAAAATATACAAAGAAAACATAAGAAAAACATTGTAAAAGCATTAAAGAACAAAAACAAACAAAACAATGTGAGTTTCACACTTAATCATATCTTAATATATCCATATGTACAAAACATTATTATGAAACATTATATTATACACATAACATTATACTTTATACATTATATATACACCATACTATCTATCCATCTATCCATCCATCCATCCACACACACACACGCACCACACCCATACATACTATATATTTAAACACATACGTACATACATACATATCATACATATACACACATATATACACATTACATTACTATACCATATATATCATATATCATACATATAAAATTATTCCCTACTTTGATAGATGCTGTTTTATTAATATTTTAAATTTATTTATGTTAGTGGTGAGTTTGATATGTTTAGGCAATGAATTCCATTCTTTCATACCTCTGTAAGGAACAGTGTTTTTGATGGTGTTTGATCTTGCTTCAGGCATTGTAACGTTACCCACAGTTGCATGCCTGGTGATGTATTTATGATTTTCTGCACTGAAGGAAAGGTTCTTGAACAACATAAAAGGTGATTTTAAAACAGATATATTTCTAATGAAAATGATCAGTGAGTATAACAGTCTTGTCTTTGACCAATAGCCAGTTTAGATTCTTATGCATTGAAATGATATTTGTTCTATAGTCACACTTGAGTACTGTACAGGCAGCTCTATTTTGCATACGCTGTAGTTTGTTTAACATGTCTCCAGTGGCGTTTGACCAAACTGCTGGGCAGTAGTTGAGATGCGTTAATATTAATGCTTGAATTAGCTCTATTCATGATATTTGGAATCAGAAAGGTAGCGTGTCTTCTCATGATAGATATGCCTCTTCCCATCTTTGCAATAATATTATTGATGTGTTTCTTCCATGATAATTTATTGTCTACTGTCATGCCCAGAAGTTTGGTCTCATGCACATGATTTACAGTGATGTCATTAATTTTAATATTTAACACAGGATTCCGATCAATAAAGTAATTTAACCCAAGAATCATGCAGTTAGTTTTCGATACATACAGGACTAGCTTGTTTGTCTTCACCCATTCCGCTATAGCTTGTAATTCCTTGTTTTAAATGATTTCTAATTCATTATTTGTGAGTGCTGATGTGTATATGGTGAAATCATCAGCATACATTGCTATGTTAGCTTTATCTAAGCTGTACGGTAAGTCATTTGTGAAAACAGTGAATAATATAGGACCAAGACAACTCCCTTGGGGCACACCACATGTTGTAGTTGTAATCTCAGAATAGCTGCCGTTAAAAAACACTGTTTGTGTTCTGTTTGATAGATAACTATAAAAAAAAAGTCATCACATCATTATTTTATCTTGTCAGACATTTATGTGAAATTTTGTCACAGTTAGAAAATTAATTCTTGAGTTAAGGACACAAACATGTTCAGTGAGGTGAACGGAGTGACCTTGACCTTTGATCACAAAAATGTATTCAGTTCATCACTGAGTCCAGGTTAACGTTTGTGCCACATTTGAGAAAAGCTCCTAAAGGCCTTCTTGAGATAGTGTGTTCACGAAAATGAGACTGATGCAAGGCCACAGTGACCTTGACCACTACCAAAATATAACCTGCTCATTGTTGAGTCCAGGTGGACGTTTGTGCTCAGTGTGAAAAGCTTCCCTCAGTCTTCTTGGATATCACATTCATAAGAATGAGACAAACAAGGTCACAGTGACTTTGACCTTTGGCCTACGACCACCAAAATCTAATTAGTTCAACATGAGACCAAGTGGACGTTTGTGCCAAAGTTGAAGAAATTCTCTTAACATGTTCTTGAGATATCACTTTCACAAGAATGGGACAGACGTACGTACGTATGGATGGACGAACAACCCAAACACATAATAACTCCGGCCATGGCTATTTCCTGCACAGAGGCATGATTATTATATTTTCATAAATTACTGAGATATGGAATTTGGCTGACCTCTAAGTCTTCATTTCAGTATCAGCTCAATGTGGTTACCACATGTAGCCTTTAGGTTTATGTAGGATATTGAGTTGGTTTATTTATTTTGTTTAAAAACAAACAAAAAGTCAATAACAGCAACTTGAGAGTTAAAAAAAGTTCAATAGCTGAACTTCAAAATATGTTCAGGGGTTGAAATGTAGGTCTGTATGAAGTTCAGCATCTCTTAATATTCTAAACAGACCCTAAAACAGAGACCATGGGCTCTAACCTAAAGCAAAGTCAATAGGTTCTATTAGGAAAAGCCTTTGTCTTGTTTTTGTTTACTTGTTATTGATTTGTAACAAGGTAGGAACTATAAACAATACAGTCCTAACTGTCCCAGGGAGAGCAGACACACTTTGGACTCCTGTGTTAGCTCCCAACAAACATTCAGCTAACACTAGCACAACCTGATAGGCCTGAAAATCAACTTTCCAACCATATGTTTTTGTATGTGGCACAACTAAAAACAGTATGGTAGAAGACAAATGACAAAAGAGCCAAAACATTTACTTACATGCTGTAGATTTCAAAACTGTGAATAAACTGTGAGCAATAGTCAGACGGTCTCCATTTTGAGGTTGAAAGTGAACAGAGTGTGGCTGAGCATGGTGGATGACACAGTTTCTTTCTACCTTGCTAAATAGGCGGCACTGTCCGACCCCACTCTCCCCTATAACAGACTAAACAATGAATCAGAATAAAAATCAGCTGATTAATCAATAATGACAGTAATCATTATTTTTATAGTATTAACACTCACCGTGTCTCAGACGACCTGTATTCCTCTGACTGCTCTGTCCAGTTTAAAATGGAGTCTGAACACACTGACTTTAGACTCTCAGTTTTCCCTCCTGTTGGCACCTACTTCCTTTTATTCATAGGAATTTTGTTTTGTCACACAGAGTTGCCTGAGACTCGTCCGTCCAGTTTACTCAAACAAGATCACTCTACATTCTCTCTGTTCAGCTCACAGTGGCAGGACTATCATACAGTTTGTAGACATGCACCAAGCAAGGAAAATATAAAAGAAACAAAGGTCATGATGTCAGTGACAGCGTTCAATGAGCCAGACTTTGGTGTCAGTTCTGTTGGAGTCACACTATAATCCATCACGTCTTTGTTGTTTCAGCTTTGACTGAAAAATCCTTCCACCAGATTAAAAGCACACCTCATGTGATGCTTCCTGATGTTTTATATCTAAATGTGTGCGTTTGTTTAACTTGTTCTTGGTCTCCAAACAGATCATGGCTCTGTCTCAAGCCCCTGTTTGTCATATATCAGTTCAGGAAGGACCCAAATGCAGAGCAGCAGGCAGGTTGAAGGTTTAAACAGGAAACCAGCTTTAATGCTGATAAAAATAAAACATCCAAAACAGGTCATTAAAAGTCCAAAAGAAAGAGGAACCAAAAACTAAAGTGAAAACCAACCAGGATAACATGATGAACACAGGGACGAACTCAAGAAAGAAATCCAAAACAGAACACAAGAGACCAGAGGCAGGAAACGGAGCAGGGAATGACACCATGAACACGGGGATGAACCAGATGAACTGATGAGGAACAAAGTGAAACACACAGGTATATATACACAGAAAACTAATCACAAGAAGGAGACACAGCTGGAGTAGGTGGACACAGGCAGAAGGAGGGAAATGGGGATTGGCTGACAACAAGGGTGAGGTGGGAAACACTAGGGTGGAGCAAACAAGACTAATACACAACAGGTGTGAAGGGAAGACTCTGGGAACACGGAAGGACTAACGAGACTGAAGGAAGACAGGTGTGACAGAAAACAGGCAGGAAAACACACAAAGACAGGAAGTAAAAGCAGACGTGACACATGAGGAGAGAATCTACAAAATAAAACAGGAAATAGATTCAACATGAACGAGTAACGTGAAACAAGGAGCACAGACAGAAAACTCCAAAACAAAGTCCACAAGATAACAGGATATAAACTAAACCCAGGATCTTGACACTGTTTGGTCCAAGATAGCTAAATGCTACCTGCTGTTAGCGGCTACATGTATTTGCTTATCAATAACTAACTAAACTCAGGATTTCTTCTTCTTTGTGTTTTCGTCACATTGCACTGCTGGTTTTATGTATGAAGAGTTGAAGACAAATGTAACTTGAGTGAAACCCCCCTCACCTCTGACAGTCAGCCAGCTGTCTGCTGATCCTCCAGCTCCAGAGACACAGTTACATCTGTAGAGTCCTTCATCAGATGGAGAAACACTGTGGATGGTCATGTTTCCTGTGGAGCTGCTCCTGATGAAGACGCCATCTTTATAGAAATCAGCTGTGAGGTGGAAGGAAGACATTGTGACTCTTGGTCTGCAGCTCAGAGTCACATCACACAGAGGGAAATACATGACTTTATGAACACACTTTATGTTTCTCACCTCTGTTCTCATCTGAAATATGAATATGATAATCCAGCTGAATGGTGGACACGCAGAGTCCAGAGTGCTGCTCAGAAAAGTCTCAGAAACGTACACAGAACACAACAAGACAACAAGGATCTGACATGAACTTATTAAACTCACTGAGTGCTCATGGAAATACCTGCTTTATTAAATATTGATCAACTCAATGCAAACATTCAAAATCAGACTCAAATGATCAGATGACTCAAGATGAGGGAACAAAGCACTGCTAGATTTAAATATTAAAGTAAAGCTCATCAAAAACCTGACAAGATGTACAGATGGTGAAAGGTATGTGGAATAAAAGTATAAAGTCAATGGAAAGTACAAGGAGCTCAAAATGTAGCTCAAGTACAGTACTTAGTTCCATCCCACCATTGCTGTGTGAGGATGTCCACATACTTTTGTCCAGATAGAGAAGTTATGAGTTTTTGAAATGTAATGATTTATTTTCTGAGCCCACTAGATGGCGCTCTTGGTTTAAAGAAAACAGCTCAAGGACAGTCCAGTGTGCCTGTAACCCTTTGTTGAACAGAGAGCGCCATCTAAAACTGTGGTTTGACAGAAATAAATTATCATTAAATCTAAGCAAAACAAAACTTGTGGAAAAAAATGGAAAAAAAATAAACCTGATTTCAAAGTAGAACTGACAATAAATAATATAAAAACAGAACAAGTTTATGGGCGGCACGGTGGTGTCGTGGTTAGCACTCTCACCTCACAGCAAGAGGGTTGCCGGTTCGATCCCGGGCGTAGGAGCCCTTCTGTGCGGAGTTTGCATGTTCTCCCCGTGTCAGCGTGGGTTCTCTCCGGGCACTCCGGCTTCCTCCCACAGTCCAAAGACATGCAGACTGGGGACTAGGTTAATTGGTAACTCTAAATTGTCCATAGGTGTGAATGTGAGCGTGAATGGTTGTGTGTCTCTATGTGTCAGCCCTACGATAGTCTGGCGACCTGTCCAGGGTATACCCTGCCTCTCGCCCGATGTCAGCTGGGATAGGCTCCAGCCCCCCCCACGACCCTCAAGAGGATGAAGCGGTTAGAAGATGAATGAATGAATGAACAAGTTTATGAAATAAAATTTCTAGGTGATCCTGGACCACAAAATCAGCTGGAAATCTCATGACAGCCACATACGATCAAAACTGGCAAAGTGCACTGCAATACTGGGAAAAACAAGACACATTCTGGATCACAAATCATTACACACCCTATACTGTTCACTGTATTTACCATATCTGTCATAGTGTGTGGAGGTCTGGGGAAACATCTATAAAAGCACTCTACAGCCAATATGCACAATACAGAAAAGAGCAATAAGAACAATAAACAAGGCGGGATACAGAGAACACACAAACCCACTGTTTGTTCAAAACAGCGATAATAATGTACAAAGCAAGAAATAACCTACTGGCGGGAAATGTTCACAGAAAGGGAGAGAGGTTATAATCTAAGGGGAGACCTAAATCTTACAAAACAAAAAGTTCGAACAACAATGAAAAGTGTCTGCATATCGAGCTGTGGGGTGACTTTATGGAACATAAATGTTATCATAATACTCAGCGTATCGCAAAACATTTAAAATGACAATAATATTATATCTTGATCATATCATAACGTGGGCCTCCGATCCTTATTAACAGTCGTATGTCACTGTGTGATTCACCTTTCACAATCAGAAATACTTTATTGATCCCCGAGGAGAAATTGTGATTCGTTACAGCCGCTCTGATGTAAAGACTAAAGAATTATAAGTAAAAATAGGAGGATGAAATAGAAGTATGTGAATATAAAGTAATACAATCCAATAAAATAGAAATAACAATGTTTAACACTAGTGCTTAAGATAGTAAGAATAAAATATCTTCAGTGTGCTGAGTCTGTGAGTGTGTAAAAATATACAGATATGTGCACTGTGGTACACTACACTGTATAAACTAGTGTTACATTCAGAAATATAAAATACGTATTGTGCTATAACGGTTACTACAGTATATACATCCAAAGAATAAAGACAAGAATAAGAATAAGAGCTGTGGAGGTGAAGCCTGACGATATTCAGCTCTGGAGGAGCTCAGCGGGTAAAACCACAGATGATTTGCTGAATGTGGCTCCAGCAGATCGTCATGACAACAGTAACACAGAAGCTCCTGTGAAGTGGAACGGGTCGGTACATTAGTTAAGTCACGGTGACTGGAGCATGCTGCTGCCAGAGTTACAAGATGTGACATATCAACTCTGACTGGCCGAGTCAGGAAACAGATCCACATCAGGCATGATAGTCCTGCAAGACGGAGTCGGGGCTTTTCTGAGGTGCGTTCACAAGTTGTTTGATTTGTTGTAGATTTTTAAAACAATTCCCTGAAACAACAAAGCAGACACGCCTTATTGCACGATCCAAATCTTTGACACAACTCGCCATCTTCAGTGTGTAAGTTGTTAGCTCGCAGGTTGTTGTTGTTTCCTGTAGTGAAGGGGATGTGGAAACGCTAACACGCAGACAGTTAAAGGTAGGGAGAATGACGGCTGTAATCAGCCGCCCCATGGCAGGCTGATAGCCACAGTCCACATCCAGAGAGCCAGACTAACAGTGTGGAGACAGGCTCAGACTGGTAATCTGGCAATTCTGGCAAACGCCAAATGGACTGGACCACCAGCAAAGTGGGGAATAAATGGACCTGCTGGTTTTGGCTGACTTGATGTTGGAACAGCTCATCTGAGCAGAGGTTACACGGCCCCAAAACACACTACCTATTCTGAAAGGCAGGTGCAGTGGTACGGACTGTTGTCATCTCCCCCACCCCTTCAAGTGGTTCTGTCCATGTGGTGTCAGAAGTGAAGCAGAAAGAAACAAATGAAATAAAGACAGAAAGAGCAGAGTTGAGTCTAAAATATAAATGAAATTGTTAAAGGAGAAAACTGCAAAATGTGAAATGTCCAGATGAAAAATGCCAGGGCCGAATTTTGCTCCCAGTCCGACCCCATGCCGTCATTAAGAGTAAAAATCTACAGTCAGATTCAGTTGAGGTCCAGGTGGAGGGTGGAGGACGTGGTTGAGTGCAGAGCAGGAGGAGTGCAGGAGTTTCAGTGTAGAAGGACAGAGCAGTCATTGATACACTGATGACGATACTGTCAGATCCAGAGGAACACACAGGGATGATGGTGGACTTCACATTGTGTCTGACAGTGGAGCTGATCTCAGAGCAGTTCAGGCTGCAGCACTGAGAGTCATCTCCGCCTGTGATTCCTGTCAGTCACTGCTGGATGAAGCTCTCCTCTCCACTCTACCTCCCAGTAACATGGTCCAGTCAGAGTCTCCCTCTGGATCATCAGGACACAGCTGATCCTCTCAACACGTCCACCGTCCAGTTTATCAAACTGCAGTTGTCTCCCATCTGATGAGAGAAGAAGACAAGAGAAGTTATAAACCAGCTGTCAGTCAGTGATGCAGCACATCCAGTATAAAGACCAGTAGGGACTTCCTGTTCAGAGCAGAGTGGAGCGGCTGTGTAGCGTAGTCGGCTTCCTTCCAGCTCTCATGTTAACGTGTTGGAGTGAACACACTGAGCTGGAAGCTCACAGACCTGCAGAGACTTTGGGCATCAAGTCTGTTTAGTCTGCAGATTTCACTCAAGTACACAGTGTAAATAAACTGCTGAGAGTCCTGAACGCATCATGGCAGAGGGATTCACTTTAATGATGGATTTACTGAGTCTGTTAGAACAAATGACTGATGGACAGATATATCATGTTAAATGTTCTACATGTTCATCCAAAGACTGAACAGCAACACATCAGCTGTGATTACTGGACTTCAGCAGAGCTTCTGCTCTGTATAAAGAACACATGGTTACTAAATGTAATGATGGTTCTATAAAATAAGAGCCAGTGATTTGTAGGCTTCAGTCAGACTGATCTCAGAGCTGTGACAAAGATGAAGACAACAAACACTTTAAAGAGAACATATTATGCTCAGCTTCATATTTGGATTCTGGGTTTCTACTACAACCTGTTTACATGCTTTAATGTTCAAACTAGAATTACTGCCTCATAGTTGTATGCCTTATAAAGAAATCTTAGCTTCAGTAGAAAAAGCCGTTGAACACAGGGTATTCACAACAGTCTGAAGTCTGAGGTTTTTGTTCACAGGGATTACTTTTACATACATTTACCTCATTATCTGAAACTTTGGCCACATTTAATACCAACATCCTTCATTGTAACACTATAGGCTATATAAAACACACACACACACACACACACACACACACAGAAACAGCAAAGCATAACAGGTCCCCTGTTATCAAGGTCAGATTTGATGGTGTGACAGTTTGATGAAGGAGGACAGCTGTCTCTATACATGCTGTGATGCTGTCAGCTGTAATCCAGCTTCACTTCCTGTAGACATGAACACAACAACAGTCGTCTTCACATCAACTTAAACACATGATCTCAACAAGCTTCTTTCTGATCTGATTGGCTGACTGTTCTCTCTGTGTGTCTCTCTGTCCTCTCCTGAAGACTGTCACTATTCCCCTCTTTTAGCCACTGAGAAGGTCTGAGGTTTACAGGAAGTACTGGATCTTTGCTCTGATACTAACTGTGTTTAATATAATACTGCTGAAACCAGCATGGACCCACTCCAACCCTCTACTGACCTCAGAGTCTCCAGTTTACAGTGTGGACTCTCCTTCAGATCACACAGCAGCTTCATTCCTGAATCATACAGGAAGTTTTCACTCAGGTCCAGCTCTCTCAGATGGGAGGGGTTGGACTTCAGAGCTGAGGCCAGAGAAACACAGCTGATCTCTGACAAACTGCAGTCCCTCAATCTGAATAAAGAATAAATGATGTAGATAAAAATCATTAATAAAACACTCAGATGTGTTCAGGTGTTAAATGTGTAGCTCAACATTACTATGTCCTGATCAATGAGCTTTGCCCTAAACTGAGTAGAGTGACTTTGTCATTGTGTTATTGTGCTGATCCCAACAGGATGCAGGTTAAAGACTGGAAAATACAAAAAGTGAAAAACAGCTCTCATAAATATCATTGACAACGTGCTGCTACTTCAATAAAGATGTAGTGACTTCACCTCTTAAACTCTGCCAGCTGCACCAGTGGCTCCATCATCACTAACTCATGTTGTGCAGCCAAACACAAATCACTTATTTAAAGAATCATCAGGGTAAATTTAAGTTGAAATCAAGTGTTTAAAGCAGGGCTGTTCAATTACAAATTCAACTGGGCCGGATTTTAAACCAGAAAATGTTGATGGGCCAGACATTTTCAGCAGCAGGCAACCTATTGGAAACTTTTTTTGTTTTAGCTATTGGTGATGACACATTTCTAAACAGGTGCAAATTACTGTAGTAAAAGTAGCAATGTTTTTAGTGCCACATTTGAAATAAAAAAAGTAGTCACATATCTGACAGAGGAACATCACATAATGCAGAAACAGAATAAAAAAGAGCTGTCAATGCACAGAAGCATAACAAGTGACATTAACAGGAACTAATAACACACACACACACACACACACACACACACTTCCTGACGTTTACCTTTAAGGTGAAGTGTTTATGAAAATACACAGGATATAGTTTTATACAGTCTATGGCAACAACAGTCATGTTTACAACAACAAAGTCACTATATAAACTCAATAATATCTCACTGGAAACAAACCTAACATGTCAATAAAATAAATATTACTCCTGACATCACAACACTGAGTTACGTTATATAAGCATGAAGAACAGACATCAGTATCAGTCATTCATCCTGCTCTCTGTCCCACCTCTACTGAGGACACTCACTGTCCACAGGTAGGCTGTCTCAGGTACATTTTAAGATAAGTGACAAACTAAGTTAAACAGACTACATACACACAGCTTTCATTTTAGTTTGCTTTAACTATTTGCTATTGGTCCCACTAGTGTGATGTGCTTGTGTAAAATGTGATTGTAAACCATAACGGCGGTGAATGAGGGACAGAGCAGATTGAAATATGTCTTTCTACATGCTGAACACGTGTATTGATAAAGCACTGGCTTTTTACTGCTCAAGGTTTTATTGAGTCTGCAGCATGATGATACATGAAACCAAAACTTTACAAAGTAACAATGAAAGAGACGATAACAACGGAGCTTATTAGTACTACAGTCTTGATTCATTTTGCCCCGGGCTGTTTAATACAGAGTCTCCACACCAATCCCTACCCAGCCACTCTGAGGTTGCTTCTGGTCCTGATATAGCCTGCAGGCCGCCAACTGAATAGGCCTGCTTTAAAGGTTAGGAGTGAATTTTCAACTCACTTTTTCTACTTCAATTAAAGTTATACTATGCAGGATTGTTGCTTACAGTTTGTAAACACACTTGCCAGTGAAAGTGAAAGTAAAAGCCAACCCCAGATTCATTCTTGTTTGGCATTTCTTCTCACTATATTTGTGTTTTCAGGTGTTGTATCTCTTTGATTCCTGCTGCTTACAGTCTGGCATCTGGTCCCCACCTTTTTATAAAGCCCTGAGCTCACCTAACACAGGCAGAGGGCAGAGTCTCTGCAGATAAATACACCACCACACACTGAGAGTGGCTCATAAGTGATGATTGAGAGGAATTATTTCTGTATGAGTTTATACACTGTTTTGAAGGAAGATCCTGCAGAGTTTATCTTTAAGGTTGTAGCTCCACATTGCTCTGCCACAGTCAATGGATTAAACCACTGAACAAGACAAATAGACTTCATTGTGAATCAGTATAATATCAGCCTGATGTCTGTAGTTTAGTGTCAACACAACTTTCACATCATAATAACCTCAGCACAGGAGTAAAAAATGGTGTCTGACCTCAGAGTCTCCAGTTTACAGTGTGGACTCTCCAGAAAATCACAAAGCTGCTTCACTTCTGAATCCTGCAGGTTGTTGTCACTCAGCTCCAGCTCTCTCAGATGGGAGGGGTTGGACTTCAGAGCTGAGGCCAGAGAAACACAGCTGATCTCTGACAAACTGCAGCCACTCAGTCTGAATAAAGAATAAATGATGTAGAAAAAATCATTAATAAAACACTCAGATGTGTTCAGGTGTTAAATGTGTAGCTCAACATTACTATGTCCTGATCAATGAGCTTTGCCCTAAACTGAGTAGAGTGACTTTGTCATTGTGTTATTGTGCTGATCCCAACAGGATGCAGGTTAAAGACTGGAAAATACAAAAAGTGAAAAACAGCTCTCATAAATATCATTGACAATGTGCTGCTGCTTCAATAAAGATGTAGTGACTTCACCTCTTAAACTCTGCCAGCTCCACCAGTGGCTCCATCATCACTAACTCATGTTGTGCAGCCAAACACAAATCACTTATTTAAAGAATCATCAGGGTAAATTTAAGTTGAAATCAAGTGTTTAAAGCAGGGCTGTTCAATTACAAATTCAACTGGGCCGGATTTTAAACCAGAAAATGTTGATGGGCCAGACATTTTCAGCAGCAGGCAACCTATTGGAAACTTTTTTGTTTTAGCTATTGGTGATGACACATTTCTAAACAGGTGCAAATTACTGTAGTAAAAGTAGCAATGTTTTTAATGCCACATTTGAAATAAAAAAAAAAAAAGTAGTCACATATCTGACAGAGGAACATCACATAATGCAGAAACAGAATAAAGAAGAGCTGTCAATGCACAGAAGCATAACAAGTGACATTAACAGGAACTAATAACACACTCTATCTCTCTACCACACACACACACACACACACACACACACACACACACTTCCTGACGTTAACCTTTAAGGTGAAGTGTTTATGAAAATACACAGGATATAGTTTTATACAGTCTATGGCAGCAACAGTCATGTTTACAACAACAAAGTCACTATATAAACTCAATAATATCTCACTGGAAACAAACCTAACATGTCAATAAAATAAATATTACTCCTGACATCACAACACTGAGTTACGTTATATAAGCATGAAGAACAGACATCAGTATCAGTCATTCATCCTGCTCTCTGTCCCACCTCTACTGAGGACACTCACTGTCCACAGGTAGGCTGTCTCAGGTACATTTTAAGATAAGTGACAAACTAAGTTAAACAAGACAAATAGACTTCATTGTGGATCAGTATAATATCAGCCTGATGTCTGCAGTTTAGTGTCAACACAACTTTCACATCATAATAATCTCAGCACAGGAGTAAAAAATGGTGTCTGACCTCAGAGTCTCCAGTTTACAGTGTGGACTCTCCAGAAAATCACACAGCTGCTTCACTCCTGAATCCTGCAGGTCGTTGACACTCAGGTCCAGCTCTCTCAGATGGGAGGGGTTGGACTTCAGAGCTGAGGCCAGAGAAACACAGTCGATCTCTGACAAACTGCAGTTCCTCAGTCTGAATAAAGAATAAATGATGTAGATAAAAATCATTAATAAAACAATCAGATGTGTTCAGGTGTTAAATGTGTAGCTCAACATTACTAT